>NW_007246670.1:67448-111486 GCF_000164805.1 Carlito syrichta | reverse complement strand
GCCGCCCGCGGGTGGACCGCCGGCCCGCCGGCCAGATGTGCGCCTGGGGGAGCCCCGGGGCGCTTGAGCTCCGATTGGCCCTCAACCTTGGGGCGGGGCTGGGGAGGGCCAAGGCCCGTGACTGCAGCAGGCCGTCACCAGTATGTAATAATAAAAGTAAGCGTCATCGGTTGCCCTCGTCAGTGTTCAGAACACACTCATTAATTCATGCAAGCTTCACAGCCACCCTGCGAGGTAGGTGCTTTGATGTTTATCCCCATTTTATGGAGGAGGAAACGGAAACATAGGGCGATTAAAAAGTAAGTTGCCTAGTGTCCCACAGCCAGGATAAGCCAGGATAAGCCAGGATTTGAACGTAGTCACCCTGGCCCCAGACCCATGCTCTGCCCCTGCGTGGTGCCCAGGTATGTGTGAGTGGCTGGACTGTGGGCCTGGGGGTGAAGTTTTGAGTGCATCTGTGCATGTTCAAGAAATGGCAGGCAGATTTGCAAAGAGATCTGAGTCAGGTTCTGGGTTTGCCACTTAAGATTCACTCACTTCTTCATCCCCTGACGGATATCTCACCTTTCTCTGAGTGCATAGGCTAGTGCTGGTCCCTGCCTTCAGGGAGCTTCTGCTAGTGGGGGCAGACATAAAGAGTAAACAGTTCCAGCGATCTGTAATTTCTCATTGAGAGACTGCTCTGGCTTATCTGACTTAGACAGGGTCCTCCCGGGAGGGCACTGCAGAGGAGGTGGTGTGACAGCTGGTCTAGGAGGATGAGAGGGAACAGCAGAGGAAGGTGGATAGTCCCCTCTGGCTCTGAACTCGCTCCCCAGGGCTGCCGCTGCCCGCTTGGGCTCAGCCCTGTGTGGAGAACAGGGCAGGAGAAAAGGCTGTGGTCTCTGCCATGAGGACCTGAGGGGACAAAATCTGGGGGATTTTGAGTGTGGCTGTCTGTAGGGGCAGGGACAAGTGCCAACAGGCTCTCCAGAAGGGTTGGAACGTGGATGAAGGAGGGGACAGGGCAGAGCAGTGGGAGATGGCCAGGCATGGGTGACATTGGGCAGCTTGTGTGTGTACACAACATGGAACATGGTCCTTTTTGGGGAGTTCCCAGGGCAGACCACCTGGGCCTTGAGGTTAAGTGACTACCTCTATGTACCCTAAGGTTTCAGAGGTTCTCGCGGGCACCTGCAAGTACCCAGGGCATAGGTTTGGGGTGGTGTTCTTGCTGATTTGCTGGATAAGGACGAGGGGGCCAGAGGAGCCATCAGCTTTGCCGGACAACCCAGCTGGCAGTCAGGCTGTTCATTTCCAAGGTCCCCATATCCTGTGGACAGGAACCCTGACCCCATGCCCAGCTCATACCCCTCCCCTTCCCACCCCAGGCATTGTCAGGGTTAAAGGTGGAGGGGACATGCTCCATCACTGCCAGCCGAGTCCCTGCATCTGGCTTTCCAAACTGAACTGCCCCCACCCCCAGACATCCAGCCAGACCAATGAGAACACAGCTGCTCCCATGTGTCCACAGTTCCCTTTGAATTGGGTATCCACATGGACTTTATTCTGAATTTCCTGTCTCTGTTGGCTCAAAATACCCATTGCTCAGGCTCTCCCAGGGGAACGTAGAGGCCTGTCATGGGTTCCCAGAATCTGAGCTCATTTTCCTACTTGGATGTGCTGGATGAGGTTGGGCCTGTCCCCAGACTTCTCTGTGCACCCTTCTCTGTGGAGAGAGGCCTGGCCTGGGCCGAAGGGGCAGCAGGAGGGGTAAAGACATTTATGGACTGTGCTTATTTGGGGTTACACATGTCAGCTGCATGCTGGGTCATTTAGACACATCTCATGAATGCCCTCAACAGCCCTGTGTGTTGGGACCGTGATGTTCCTCATCCTGCAGGTGAGGCAACTTTGAAGGTCAGTCTGTGGTCCAAGTTTGTATGTCACAGTCAGGCTGCTTGATGTCACAGTGCCTGCTGAGTCACTCCCAGAGCCACCTCCTACACACCTGGTGAGCCAACTTCTCCCGCCCCCCCAGGAGTTCAGTGCAGGCTGGGAGGCTGACCTGGAGACAGTTATGAACTTTGAGGATGGTGACATTGTGTTCCCCCTGAGGACCCCACTGATGGCCAACCTCATTCCCCATCGACCTGGGACCACTCTTGAGGCTCACCTGGCGAGAAGCAGCTTGGACAGGTTGGAGGTGCAGGTTGAGACCAGGTCCTGGGACACTTGGAGTAGGTGGTGGACAGGATGTGCCTGCTTCTTGGTTTCTTGGGAAATGACCAAGGCCCAGCCTCGCCAGGCCAGCCCCTCTTTTCTGCTAGGGGGGAGATGCTTGCTACATTTAGAGACTTGGAATGGGTAGTGCTCCCTTTACTGTTCTCCACCCCCACTGCCAAAGCCTCAGGAGGGCAGTGGGCTCAGCCAGGAATCTTGGATATGGTTGTTGAGGCGGGGTGGCTTCCATGAGGGATCCAGAGCAGGGCCCTGTTCTCTAGGCCTCTCTCTGACCCCACCCACACTACCCCTTGGGCCCAGGACCTGGCCTGCAAGCCTGGCTTCTTCCCCATCAACATTTCCCCCCTGCAGTGTGTGCCCTGCTTGGGCAGGTTTTTCCGGCTGCCCTCCATCCAGCACCCGTTCTCTGTGAGGCCCAGGGGCAGCAGTCCTCTCTCCTCCCTCCTGAAATCTCACTCCCCGGGCACCAGACCCTCTGCATTCTCTGCCCTCCACCCCCCTTCTTTGCTGGCTTCCTGGAACCCAGGGACCCTGGAGATTTCTGGACCATATCGAGTTGCCTGGGTGGTTGTTTCCTTTTTTTTTTTTGGGCCATGTCGGGTGGGGGAGCTGGGAGAGAAGCCGATGGTTGGGCCAGGGCCAGCCAAGGGTGGAGGCTGACCACCAGCCCTGTCTCCCTGGATCTGCCTATGGCCCCTAGCCCCGTCTCCAAGGGCCCTGGGGCCCTGCCTCCCCTCCTGGCTGGGAGCAGCCTCTTTGGCATTTCCTGTCTCGCTCCCTTTCATTTTGCACCAGGCTCCCCAAGGACACCTCTGGGGGCTTATAGGGCCCACTCTCACCCTTCTCCCTGGTGACCGGGGCCTGCCTTTGCCTGGCACTACCACAGTCCTGCTGAGCCTGGGCCTAGGATGGGGTTGGTGAGGATTCTTTCACCCTCCTCAGACCCCCCTCCTGGCTGGACAGCTGGGCCCCAGCTGGGCTCACCTCCAGGTCTGAGCCAGAGGGCTGGAGCTGATTGAAAGTGCTCCTCACAGACCCCTTGGCTAGAAGCCAGTGGGGCGTGGGGGGCTCAGGAAGAGGCTGAGGGTTGGGGAAAAGAGAGCCCCCAGGGAGTGGGAGAGAGGGAAGCACTGACTTTCTGGGGCCAGAGCCAGGGCTAAGGCCCCCCCGGAGTTGATCCGGAGGTGATTTTGAGACCCTCCCCCCAGTACTCGGCAGCCCCTTTGCTGCTCTGCCCTGGCCCCCTGAGGCGCACTGCACACATGGTCTTGCTTTTCCAGGCATCCTCCCCTGGCCCCTCCCCGGGTGCCTTCTCAGCTCCTTGGCCCCTCCCCCAGCCCTCCTGGGCCCCCTCCTTCCTCCTTGACCCACTTTAGTCCCCTGTTGCTGGGGGAGGGGAGTGCGCAGCCGGTGGCTCTGATCCTGCTTGCCTCCCCCAGCATCCCTTGGGGCGGGCTCTGGATGGAGCCAGCAGGCTGAGCTGGCCGGCCCCAGGGACTGGCACACGGCGTGCTCCAGTGGCAGCCTCCCTGCCCCCTCTGTGGACAGACAGCTCTGGACAGCTGCCCCTGCCCGGGCCCCTGGGAGGCCCTGCCAGGACCAGGCTCCGGTTTCCCCCAGCCCCAGGGAGCAGGGGCTCCAGAGGTCCCTCCTACCACTGCCTCCTTCCAAGTGCACTTCCCAGAGGGGACGCGGGGCAGGGCCAGGCCCAGCCTCCACCCATTCTTCCCCCAGTCTCTGCTGGAGGAGCCGGAGCCAGGGTCAGATCCTTTGTCTGTTGTTTGTCTGTGTGACTTGGGGAACACCACCAACCCTCCTGGGCCTCGCGTGTGCAGTGAGGGACTAACCTTTCCTGAGCATTGCTGTGCTCCGAGGACTCTGCTGCCTGCTTTATACTTGTGATCTCATGATCTCACTGTATTGTCATAGCGCTGCAGACGTGCTTTCCTAATCCGTTTTTTAAAAATGAGGCAACTGAGGCCCACACAGGCTGTGCGAGGCGGAACCACAGGGTATGAACCCAGAAAGCCTGCTGAGATGATTTTGCTTCCCTCTAACATCTAGACTCGGCCATGCCACTGGTGCTGTTAACTCTTCAGGGACTACTGGTGGCCCTCTGAGGTTTTGAGATCATCTCCCTTCTCTGGGGGCTATCCACTCTGTCCTGCTCTGGTGTTGGCTGGGTCGCCAAGCCTGCCCTAGCCTGCCCTCTGTCCTGTGACAGGCTGTGGGAAGCCGAGGCCCAGCCTGCCCCGCTGACAACTCACCCCATCCTGAGTCCTAGTCCCGTGGTCCAGGAGCCTAACCCCAGCCTGGTCCCAAGTGCAGGATGGATCCAACTTCAAGAGCCAGGGGCAGCCTGGAATCTCTGCATGCCCTCTCTGTTCACACACCCACCCACCCAACCTCACTGAGCCCCCTCTACATTCTCACCCTCCTCCCTTCCTAGGACCCCCCCAAAAACAAATGAAACACAGGGTGGGAAAGACCCTGAGGGGCTGTTTAGACTTGGGAGCCCGCGCTTCCAAGTCTCTGCATTTGCTGTCTTTTCCTCCTTGAGCCTTGACATCTGTCCGTCCTCTGGGAACCTTTTCATTTCACCATCATTGTCTTGCTGAATAAAAGAGGGGTGGGAGTTGGGAGGGGGCTCTGGGAGCAAAGTCAGGACATCTTTTCTTATTCGCCTAATTTCCTCAGATGTGTCTTGTGATTAAACATTTTCTTAGTGCGTTCATTCGGTCAGGGCCAGGCCGAGTTTTTTTCATAAACATTGGCAAGTGAATTTAACAGTCCTGTTTGTATTAGCTGGAGGTTTCATTTGCATAGTGATTGTTCTTATGAAACAAAATAATGGCTTGCAGTTTATGAAACTGTATAAATACGGGGGTCTGGCTCCGGGCGCATGCGCGGGCCTTTCCTCCCGCACGTAAATCCGTCCTGTTTGGGAGGAAGTTCAGGCTCCAGGAAGGGCCAAGTGCAGGGGTTTTCTCTTTGGAGCGGCATTTCCCTGGCACGAGTCCTGAGTTGTGGGTGTTGCCTGATGGGTGGAGCTCGCGAAGGCGGATGCACCACGTCTCTGGTGTGAACGCTAGTGTGAGGGGCCTCGAGGGCCAGAAGTGGGTGCAGGGGAAGGTGCACACCTTAGCCCCCACCCCTTTATGTTGCCTCTCTAGCCTTTCAGACTGAGGTTGCAAACTGAAGGCCGAGGCTGAGTGTTGCCCACAGGGATGTTTTGATTGACATGCGCTGTGTTGAAAAGAGAGAAACTAGCACCGAGAAATCTGGAGATGCTGCAGAAGCATTGAGTTCTTGCTTTTCTCCTAGTGGGGTGGCCAGGTCTGGGACCTTGCGGCAACAGCCCTGGGGGCAGGGGTAGTGCTGCTCCCATAGGTGGGCGTGTCTCTCCTGTCTGGCACAGTCCCTTGCTCATGTTCCTCAAGTACATCCGTGTCTGGCCCCTGGGGGGCTTGGGGTCCTGCTGGGTCCTGCAGGCTCGGTAATTCACCGAGACTCCTCTGGGGTACCCTGTTCTGACCTGATATGGTAACTGCTCCTGCCTCCCTTGGCTGTGGACTTCCTTCTCATACCCAGCTCAGGCGCTGCCTATTTGAGGGACTTTTCCTGGGCCTGCTGGCTTTGTCTCATGGCAGTTGGGTTTGAGCCCTCCTGATGTCTGTATTGGCCGTGGTGGAGCTCTGGACGAGTCCTCACTTTGCGAGGTCACACCCTTATTCCCAGGAGTTTGCCTCTGCTCCTGCATTCCCGGCTTTCTCCTTAGCAGCTCCCCCTAGAGCCTGCTGCCCCAGAAGACAGGAGGTGGCTCATGGTCTCAGTGTCTATTTTTCAGACTCCAGTGGCATCTCACAACTTAGTCAGCTGACTTGGCCAGGCTTTGGAATCTGCTTGTGTTAGGTGGACCCAGAATAATACATGTCCATTAAAAAAAAAAGAAAGAAAGAAATTCCTGTCCACTAAGGGAATGGCTTGACAAAGGGTCAGGCCTGGAATTAGATTTCTAACTGAAGAGTGATGCCTGACCTATGCTCTCTGATGACCTGATGTTGGCAGCCAGGGCTCTTGGATTCTTGGTTGCTTTAAGGAGCCCTCACTTAATAGGAGGAACAGTCAGAAGCAGCAAGCAAGCAGGGGAAACTGATGAATGCTGACAGCCTCACTGTGTTGAGCTCTGCCACAGAGCCTGGGTGTCCCAGGTGTCCCCCTCCTTAGATTTCAGACCCTCATCATGGGCACCTTTTGTTGGAAATCTCCCTTGGGGGTCTGTGCCCTTTAGCTAGTGGTCTCATGTTATCCTCACAACCGCTCTAGGTTGTAGTTATATTATCCTCATTTTATAGGTGAGGAAACTGAGGCTCTGTGGCCCAAGGTCGCATACCGGGTGAATGATTGGAGGTTCTGGGATTTGAACCCATGCCTCCTTGCTCTGGAAGCTGCTCCCCTAACCTTGACTCTATATTTCAGTTTCTCCAGGTATTTAAATAGGGAAAATGAACCCACTTCCAAGAGTTCTTGAGGGTGAAGATAAAACAACCAAAGAAAGATTTACAAAGATAAGATGAGCTGCAAAACATCGTGACCTCTCATCTCTGTCTATTCGGCAGAAACAATGGACTCAGGCACTTTGAGGTTTCTTTCTGGCCGGGTCTTCTCTTCTCTCCCTCCCCCACAGTCCTCATGATCTGTATTGACCTTTGACTGCTCTGGCCAGGATTTTTCCCTAAATCTTGAGGTTATGAGACTCCCCTGGGGAGAGGATTGCATCTCTGGTGGCTGAGGCTCTTTTGAGTGGTGCAGAGAAACCAAAGGGTCTTCTGGAAAGAGGAAGGGCAAGCAGCCAGGCTGGAAATTTAGTTTTGGTGGAATCAGCTGACTGACGAGGGCTCCTATCAGTTAGGATGCTTTGGGTTGCAAGCCATGCAGTCCAGGCTCAGAACAGCCCAAACCTGAGAAGACGTGGTATCTCATGGGTGGGAAGTCTGGAGGGAGTGTGACTGCAGAGGACTTACTTAGTCGAGAAGCCCAGTACTGTCAGCAGGCACCCAGGAACCTACCATCTTTATGCCATCCTGTTCAACACATTGGCTGGTACCCCAGATTTGTCTCCCCGCTGTGGTGCCAGACATCACACCCCACATACCAGTGTCCAAAGGCCAGAGGAGAAACCCCTTGACACAGGCCTGTCGCTACAGGAAGGATACCTGTCCTGAATGGCCCCCCAGTCCCTCCCTTGTGGGAATGGCATCTCCTGAACATCCCACCCCAGTCACAGGTGAGAGTGGGGAGCATCACTCCTGGGATCCTGGAGAGTCCAACCATTTTATCTTCGCCCTCAAGAACACCTGGAAGTGGGGTCAGGGGACACTGAAATCATCTAGAGTCGAGGTTAAGAGGGCAGCTTCCTGAGCCAGGAGGCATGGGTTCAGATCCCAGCTTCCCTTGGAGTTAGCAACTCTGGGGATATTGGATCAAAATTTGAGTTAGGTTAGTAAGAAAGGAGGAGAGGGAAGGGCTGGTGGGAGCACCCAGTGCCATGTGGGTTGCCTGTGTGTTCGACTGTGTCTCCAGATGAGGTTCCAGAACATCCTCTCTGCTCCTCCCACCCTCCCTTCCTGGCCCTCTGCCTCACCTCATGCTCGAGGCCTGTCTGTCACTTCCTCTGCATGTCTTTCCCTGTGACGGAAGCACTCTTCCTATTTCCTAGCCTGGCTGGCCTCCTCGTGCTTCTGAACTCAGGTTCAATGTCACCTCCTCTGCAAGACCTCTCCAGATCCCCTTTTCTCCCTGAGCGGGGCCCACTGCTGTTACTCTCTCTCACCCTTTTAAGCAGAAATTGATGTGTTCACTTGTTTACAGTTCCTTCCTCACTGGCCTCTCAGCTTTATCTGGACAGGGACCAGGTTTGACTTGTCCACTCCTATGTCCCTAGGCTTTGAGAGGAAGGGTCAGTCAGCAAGGGTGGAGGAGGTTAGGGATTCAGGAAGTGCTTGGCATGTAGTAAATATTTGCTTAATGAAGGAACTAGTGACCACTTGGTCTTTCCTGAATTGCTTGTCTCTTCTCTTTTCTTTCTTTCCTCCCTCCCTCCCTCCCCCTCTACTCTTTTTCTTTCTTTCTTTCTCTTTCTTTCCTCTTTCAGAGACAGGCTCTCACTCTCTTGCCCTGGCTGAGGTGCAGTGGTGTCATCATAGCTCATTGCAGCCTCAAATTCCTGGACTCAAGTGATCCTCCTGCCTCTGACTTCTGAGTAGCTGGGATTACATGCACACACCACATGCCTGGATAATTAAAAAAAAAATTTTTTTTTTTGTAGTGATGGAATCTTACTATATTGCCCAGGCTGGGCTTGAACTCCTGGCCTCATGTGATCCTCCCATCTT
This sequence comes from Carlito syrichta, assembly GCF_000164805.1. Classification (NCBI taxonomy): domain Eukaryota; kingdom Metazoa; phylum Chordata; class Mammalia; order Primates; family Tarsiidae; genus Carlito; species Carlito syrichta. The sequence continues at coordinate 102,868 of NW_007246670.1, read as the reverse complement.
GGCCTCCCAAAGTGCTGGGATTATAGGTGCGAGCCACTGTACCCTGTGCTTGTCTCTTCTGTCTCCTTAGCTTCTGCCTCTCTCTCCCCTGGGGCACAGATTCCTTCTTGTGCTTTACTGTTTGAGGGAGAGGAGAGACAAGATGTCTCCATGAACCCATGGACTAGTATTCTTCTGATAGTGGGTTGCTGGCAGGGCTTCTCTACGGGCCGGTTCTGTGGAAGAAGCCGCATCTGGGGTAGGGCACCTTGGGGACCCTGTGCAGCTGGGCTGAGGAGGGAGCTGTGTACCTCTGCCTGTGTGGCTGGTGGGTACAGCGGCTGAAGCCAGCGGGCAGTGGGGATGCTGGTCTGGACATCGGATCCGACCCTTGCCCATATGGGTGGGGTCACTTCACCCAAGGAAAGTTTACTCACACTGCTGGGGATGCTCTACCCATGAGACAGTGGCCCATCTCAGAGTGTCCATCATCCCACTCCCGAGAAGACAGTTTAGCCCTCAGTATTGCTAAGGCCAAATGGGAAGGCTTGCATTGGAGTTGCTTGGTTTTTCTAGACAACACAGAGGTAGATGAAGTGGGCTGGGTCCTTTTAAACTTAAAGACAAGTCATCTGAACAACTCTAAAGAATTCCTTGACTGGAGTAGTCAGATGGAGCCCTGATAGGGGTCAGGTGAAGTAGGTTTGGGGACACAGCCACATGACGTGGTGCTGCCATGCTGTTGGGCTGGGCTGGGCTGGGCTGGGTTGTGAATGAGGGCACAGCAGGAGTGGGGTCAGATTAGGCCAGAAGATCAGTGGAGTGAGATTCGGAAGGGCCTTGCAGGTCAGCCTGCCATAAGGCCCTCCCCAGTTTGTGTCTTTAGCCTGCCAAAAACACTACTCGGTTCAGAAGATGGAGGTCTTTCCCTGGAGGTCGAGGGTCTCCCTGGGTCTCCAGACTTCTCCTGCCTAGTTAGTTGTGGGTCAAATGACAGCCTTTCTGCATATGCATGGGCAAGACTGCAGCATATGTACATGGACCATGCAGGCCTCGCTGGGGCCTGGCACCCCTGGGGGCTCTTTTGGTGGTGTGTTGTTGCCGTGGGGGCCTAATGACAAAAGTGCTAGGTGGTGGGTCTGTGGGGTCCTCAGCAGGCCTAGTCCCCTTCCCGCCCCGTCCCCAGAGTGGAGCGAGTTAAGCCTGGGGAGGCTTTTCTAGGCCCGTGCTGCTCTTAGGGTTCTTGCTTGTTTTGCCTTTTCTTTTTCAGTGGGAAGTGTCGGCGTGAGTAATTATATATATTTCCACAAACTCGAACTATGCTTCATTTAAACTTCTATAAACATGTCTGTGTAATTCTAATTAACTGCTCGCATAAAGCCATCAGAAAGTTGCATGGGGAAACGCTCATTTGCCAGACTGTTGCCTAAAAGCCAAGGAAAATATTATGTTCTTCCAACAAATGGACTATTCATGTAGACTGTTACCAAGATAAACAGGAGATATCTGAGGACAAGCAAGATTCTAGGCCGAGTCTGCTAAGTGTGTGCAGGGTTGGCAGGGTGGGTGGCTTGATTGAGTGATAAACACTCTTCAAGAAAAATGCCCCAACTTGGAATGTGGGGTCAGGACCCCGGACACGGGCCATCTGGTGGTGCTCTGTGGGAAGGAGGCCACGCTGAATTCGTGAAAAGTCCGAATCAGGGAAGAGTCAACAAAGTGGCGTGCATTCGCCTTTCCAGGAAGTTCTTGTAGCAGTTTGTACTAGGGTACCCAAGAAAGTGTGGAAAAAGAGATTCTTAGGGCTGCTTTAATCAATGGGTGAGAATGACTTAAAGCTAGCCACTCTTTCATTCATTCATCAATCCACTCAGTGACCACCGAGCACCTGTTATGTGCTCTCGGGGCTACGGTAAGAAACGTCCCCAATCCTTGCCCTGCTGGAGCTGGTGTTCTGGTGGTGGTTGTGAGCAGCCAGATGAGGAAGTGAAATGTATACAGTGTGGTGGTGATGAGGGCTCAGGAAGGCCAGGAAGGATGAGGGTGAGGCGGCTGGGGAACACGGTCGGGAGTGTCTGGGCGAGGGTGTGGAGGGGGCCAGCCCCGCGGCTGAGGTAGGCGAGATCAGGTGGGAGGGCCATCGGTTAGCTCACTGGAGGTCCCGAATTTCACCTCTTTTATCATATGCCGAAGATGCCTCTGGGCTGCTTGGCCACTCTCCTTCTACATCCTTTTCTTCATAGAATGGAAAAGTCTTTAAAATGCTGCAAGCCTTGCTCAGTTGCAGAACATGAAACTAACACTGACCTTCCATCAAGTTGGATTATGGTCACACTCATGGACCCTCCTTCCACGCATCCTCATTTTACCACCTGCCTTGGCTTTCCTCTGAATACCCGCCTCCTCAAGGGTCAGAGAGACGTGCTTAGTCAGTCCCTGCTTGAATATCACAGGTGACCAATTTGGGGATTGAAGATTAGGGAGACTTTGTTGTGCCCTCAAAAACTTGAAATTGGAGTCTAGGTAGTCTTGGAAAGCTGTCGACAGCTGGACAAACTGTTGGAAAGTGAGCACCCGAAGGCTGATGGTTTTGTGTAGACAACACTCAGTGGAGTGGTGAACACGTATTGAGTCCTCACTGCACCCCAGGTGCTGGACAGAGGCGATCTCGGTTTTTAGTTTTCACAACTCTAGGAGGTAGGTGCTGTTACTATTGTTATTATCATCGTAGATAAGGATCTGAGGGTCGGGGAGGTTAATGACTTTCCCCAAATCACACAAATCATGAGGAAACAAGCTGATATTAGGATCTCAACATTTGAATCCTGCTTCTGGGCAGGAGTTAAGGTTTAAGAAGTCATAACAAGTCAGGTGCGATGGTTTATGCCTGTAATCCCAGTACTTTGGGAGGCTGAGGCGGGAGGATCACTTGGGCCCAAGAGATTGAGACCAGCCTGGATAACATAGTGAAACCTCATCTCTACAAAAAAATCAGAAAATTAACTGGCTGTGGTGGCTTGCGCCTGTAGTCCCAGTTACTCGGGAGACCGAGGAGAGAAGATTGCTTGAGCCCAGAAGGTCGAGGTTACAGTGAGCCATGATTGTGCCACTGCACTCCAGCCTGGGCGACAAGAGTGAGACCTAAAAAAAAAAAGATGCCGTAGTGCCTGACTCTAAATGCTTGTTGAGTAGGCTCTGCTGCTGAATGTCCTTGGGGCTTTTGAGAGATTTGCCTCTCGCACTGCTCTCACTGCTCTCAGGCATCTTGGAAGGTTCTCTCTGAGTCCTCTGGCTGGATTGACCAGAGAGGGATGTGGCGGTACATGTCAAGCTGAGCCTGTCCCTGGCATGTGGCAGCTTTTTTTTAATAGGTAGGGGTTTGTATTACGTGTACTTTCTTCTGCAACCTTGTCGGGTGTTAGGAGAGGGTTACCCGGAACCACCTGTGCCTTATGGGGCTGGAAGGGTTAGGTCTGGGTGCTCTGGTCTGTTTCTGGCTGCTTCATTCATTCCCTCCCTCCCTCATTCATATCGAGGTATGATTTTCCAGGAAGGAGAGTCCCCTGGCCTCAGGTTTCCGGAGGCGCCCTGTACCATCTCGATTCCAATTAGCTTAATTGCTTCATATTAAACTTCTTAGAAAAGATTTTTTTTTCCTTGCTGATGACTGCGTTTCCAGGAATGTCTCCTCCACTGTCTTCCTTCCCGCTTCTTCCCGAGCTTGTGCCTTTTAGTTTTGTTTCTCCATTCTGCTATACCATGGTCCTGTTAGTCCTGGCGCTGCCACATCAGTTCACATCTGTGTGGCCAAAGAAGGGTGAAGACCCCTGGAGAAGGAGGCACATGTCATATGCATTGATGTAAAGCTTCTGCTTATCACACGCATGAAATTACATACATATTTTTAAATAAAAAACTTCTTTTTAGGGGGTGTGTATGTTTCAGCAAAAGAACTGGACACAAACTCTGACCCTTTCCTTCTTCCTTTTGCCAGCAACACCAGACTTTTTTCAAAAGTACTTCTCCACAACCAAAGGAAACAGTTGCATCCTGATTGACACACAGGATGTTGGAGCAGCATTCTTGCTGTTAAGTGATCAGGATTTCAGCCAAGGGAATATAATGAAATCCACATAAAAATTTATTTACCTAATGAAAATCCTGGAGTAATGCATAAGTGGTTCTCTGATAATAAAATGCAAATCTAAAACTATAACCAGGAGGACAATAATCTTCATTAAACGTATTGTCTAGAGGAAGCCCATGACATCCACTTAACAGTGATTTGATTTGTTTAGTAATTTCCACGTAGTATTTAAACTTTATTTCGAGCCTTAAAAACCCGCCCATGACTTTCTTTCCCTTCGGAGAGGAGGGCAGCTGCTAGGGGGCGAGGGTGCCTGTCTGGTGGCATCTCAGGGCCTCTGTGGCATGCCCTGGAGCACTGTCCTTTCCTGGCAGCTTGGAATGGTGGAAATGTGGGGTCTGGGAAGGGAAGGCAAGGGGTCAGGTTTCCAGAAAAGCTCCTCTTTGGCAGAAAACAGCATCTGAGGCCTGGAAAGACCTGGAAAACGGAAGTGACTTGCCCAAGTTTATCCTGGAGCTGTGGTGGAGCCTGGGTCTCCCGGCTCCTGACCCAATGCTCCTCCCTTTCTGAAATCCTGCCAGGGCTGGGGGCTTGAGTGCCGCTCTCCTGTCACTCGGGTGCTGTGTGGCATCCTCGGCCCAAGACTACTTAGCAACAGGGCCTCCCTTAGGATTGGAATGACTGGCATTTGGAAGCAGGTTGCAAGTGCTTTGGAAGCAAGCTGACCTGGGTTTGAAACCTGGCTCCATCACTTGCACATGGAGGGACAGAAGGCACATTCCCCACCCTCTGTGAGGCTCATTGTTCTTACCTGTGAGAGGGGGCTCTCTGATCTCCTGGATCGCAGGGAGGATTCTGAGGAAGCTCGAGAAGGTGCCTATTTTTATGTGGCCTGGGTCTGTGGTGCCTTTATGTGGGCTCGGACGCCTCCTGGCTAGCTTGAAAGCATGATAGGGAAGAGTTTGTGTCTGGGACTTTCTCCCCACATTAGAAACTAAAAACCTAAGCCCTAGATTAAAATTCCAAAGCCTTTTGGATTTTTAACACAAAGTCCCAGATAGACGGCAGATGAAGGCCGTGGTATAGGTGTGTGTGCATGTGAGTGTGTAAAACTCCCTTGTCACACATGATGATAACCTCACAGATTACCCAGCCTTCTTCTCATGGTCTCCCTTCCCCTTTCTGCTTTTCCCCACTAACAAGTTACAACTTTTTTTCCCCTTTGTAATGTTGCAGGACTTTAAAAAAATACATTCAAACAAATCACCTGTAATCTCCACCGAGATCTCCTTCCCAGGGCAGCACAGGCCTCTGGTGTAGAACCCAGCCCTGTTCACAGCCTGGCTTCTGGCTTCCTCGCTCGCTGTGCGTCCGCGGGCAGCTTCCTTTTCCTCTCTGGGCCTCAATTTCCTCGCCTGTAATGCAGCCTCCACACCCGTTTTTCTGTGCCGTTGTGAAGATTAAACACGATAACGCGTGTAAAGTGCTTAGTGGAGTGTCTGGCACTTAGTCACTGGTTGATAAATGGGAACTGCTTTGTTGTTGTATGAGAAAAGGTTGCGCTGAACAGAGACCCGTGAAAATGGAGAAGCGAGGCTGCCGTCCAGGTGGGGTTGCCAGCCGCCGGCAGGCCCGCCAACCATAATGCCTTGAGTTTCCATCCAAGGCCTGGCTCGGGTTACTCCTGGCCCATTAGTGACTCTGGTGAGAGCGTGGAGCCTCTTAAGTTCAAGGTCGATCACGGGCCTTGTCCCCCACACAGAGTCATTAGTCACCAGGGTGGCCTGATTAGAGTGTGGCGATGGCTTGGGGCCTCCTGTGCTGACCTCTGGGCCATGCCCCAGGGCAAGACTGTGCTGGCAGAGGCATTCGCGGATCTGGAAGAGCAGTTAAATCTTGGTTCTGCAGATGATTAGCTGGACAAGTCATTTAACTAGTCTGGGTCTCAGTTTTCTCATTCTTAAATGGGCACATATGTGGTATCTCACCATGAGACTGAGCACGCTTACTAGCCTATGGTAAGCAGTCCTGTTATGGTTATCCCAGGGGAACTTCCTGGAGAAGGATAATTCACACCCTGTACAAGAAGGAAGATGTGGATACAGGAGGAGGAGGGAGCAGGGGCCTTGAGGGCTTGGGGGCGGGGGTCGTGCAGGGGAAGTAGGCAGATGGAAGGTGCTGGAGCTAGAGCTCAGGTCTCACTGACACTATGGCCTCATCCCTTCTGACCCGGCAGATGTGATGGGACATGCGTCTGCAGGAGGGAGGGTGAAAGCACCCTGTTTGCCCCACTGACTTGTGTTCAGACTTTCCTGCAGGGTGCCTTGATGCAGTCCCTTGTGTCAGGAGCTGTACCCCACGCCCCGAGACGCTGCCCACGCTCTTGTTGGTACCCTCAGCAGCTCACCAAGACTGCTGGAGCGTTTCTTCTTACTTGTCTTCCCAGCTCTTCCCCTGTAGGACAGGAGACATGGAAATGATTGAGCCATCTCCGGGGCGGGAGGACAGCCCCACCAGGGGCACCGAGTGCATCCTCTGAGGCCCTTCTGTGGGTGTGCACGGTGGACCTCATGCCTTCTGAGCTCAGCCTCCGAGGCTGCAGGGGGACTGGGGTATGGGGGATTGTGATAAATATCCAGAGGCCTGGGGAACCCCGTGTGGCCTCCTTCCCTGGGCCTACAAAAGGGCCTCAGTGACAGCCAGACTGGGCCTTCACACACCCAGGAGCCAGGGAGAGGAAAAGAGAGCAGTAGGGGCAGAGGAGAGGACTGCCAGCCTGGACAAAGGCAGGGACAGAGAAACAAAGGAAGAGCGAAATCCCCTCTTGTTACGACCTGTGGTTTAAAGAAAAACATGCTTGCTGTCCCGCAAGGCCTTGGGGTGAGACTCCCGGTTCATCTGGTTGCAAACTTCACCTGGAGCCCAGGTGTGCCGCCCTCATCCTGTGCGCTCAGGACTGGAGCTCCCCCCACCCGTGCCCAGGATCGGTTGCAAAGGGGAGGAATTGGGTGGTCATTTGCTGCCAGATTTGGGAGCAAACATTTTTCTTTCTGGATTTAAACAATTAAACTGCATCCCCGGCTCTGGTTCTCTTCTGCAGCCAGCCCCAATGACATTTGGCAGGCTCACCATGGTCTGGCTCCCCCACTCCGCCCCGTGGGCTTTTCGCAGAATATTTCCTCAATGTCTGGGTAGCTGGCTTTTAAACCAGTTCATTTTTTCTTTTCTTTTTTTTTTCTTGTTACGGTCTCAAGTTTTATTAAATTTAAATTTTATTCCATTTCAGGCCATAAAGTCTCCAGAAGTGGCTTTGAAAGTGAACAGGTTTTCGCTGTTAGAAATAGGTTACCTCCCATGCAAATAAAAGTGTCCAGCTTCCGAGGAGAACAGGGCTCCAAGGGTCGGGAAAATGCATGGGGCGGTTAGAGGCGGTTAGAGACTGTGGCACAGAGATGGCCAGGGACCAATTTAAAAAGCATGTATATTTTAAATGAAACATTTTGTGGACATATGGAACCAATAGCTTTGGCCAAAAGCTCAATTCTGGGGATCAAGTCTTCGAGCTAAACTTCAATCTACTACCCAAGGTGATTTTTAGCAGACAAATGAAAGTTCCTTTTTGCTTTCTGGTCTAAGGGGAATCTTAATACATTTTTAAATTATTTGGCATTTTGAATTAATTTTCTTAGAATGAAACGAGATTCTTAAATTGGGATCTTGTAGGGAAAAGACAGCCAGGTAATTAGTGAGCTGATCTCCTTTTCTGACATGCGGGTGGGGGGTTGAACTCCAACCAAGGTGCACACAAAATCTATTTTAGAGCAAAAATTTCAAAGTAAGCAACACCATCTGTTCTTTAATTATTTCTCCTTATTAAAAAAAAGTCGCTAAATTTATTTGGGTTACTTAGTTGGAAAGCAATGTCTTGAAGACACTCGGAACCGGAGCTATTACAGGCAGATTGTCAGCTCTTGTTTGCTAGGTATCCAAGAACCCAAAATAGTCAAGGCATTTTAGAAGGGACACTCTTTTCCAAGGTTGCCTCCTCTCAGCTAAGCAGGACGTGGTTCTTCAAGTCCCGGGGGACAGTCTCTGCTGCCCCTTTTTGGGTGCAGGAACTATCAGGTTGAACAGAAGTTTCATGCTCTAAGGGCCCTCAAATAGGGGAGATGGGGTTTGCCCCTACAGAGGAGTTAGGCCACCGGGAGTCCCTGTCCCTTACAGAGTTCTTACCATCTGTTTGTCCAACATTGCACATCCATCCGTCATCCATTCACCCATCCATCTATCCATCCATCATTCTATTCAACAAATATTTACTGAGGGCTTCCTATGAGCTGGGGAAAGTATTAGGTACTATCTAGCATGGAACATACTATCTTATGACGTAGACTTCAGTTCAGATCACCCTTTACTTATGATAGAATTACATCCCTATAAACCCACCATAGATTAAAAAATCATAAATTGAAAATGCAGTCTGGGCAATATAGTGAGACGCTGACTACAAAAAAAGAAAAGAAAAAAAACACGTTAGCCAGGCATGGTGGCGCGTACCTGTAGTTCTAGCTATTCCAGAGGCTGAGGTGGGAGGATGGTTTGAGGCCAGGAGTTTGAGATTAAAATAAGCTATGATCACACCCCTGCACTCCAGCCTAGGCGACAGAGCAAAACCCTCTTTCCAAAAAATACGAAAAGGAGCCGGGCTCGGTGGCTCAGCCTGTAATCCCGCGCCTTTGGGAGGCTGAGGTGAGTGGATTGCCTGAGCCCGCGGGTTCGAGACCCGCCTGGGCAGCGAGACCTCATCTCTACAGTTAAAAAAAAAAAAAAAAAAAATCAGCCGGGTGTGGTCATGCCTGTAATTCCGGCTACTCGGAAGACTGAGGCGGAAGGATCGCTGGAGCCCAGTGGCAAGGCTGCGGTGGCCGGGAGCGGCTACTGCACTCCAGTCTGGGCGACCGAGTGAGACTCCAACTCAAAAAAAAAAAAAAATACGAAAAGGAAAATATATTTAATACATCTAACCTACTGAATGCCACAGCTCAGCCTAGCCTACCTTAAACATCCTCAGAACATTTACATTAGCCTACAGTCGAGTAAACTCACCTAACACAATACCTGTTTTAGAATACAGTGAAGAATATCTTATGTAGTTATTGAATACTGCACTGAAGTAGAGTTTCCACTAAATGGATATCACTTTCACACCATCACGAAATCCAACCATCATAAATCAAGTCATTTTAAGTTGAGTATCGTCTGCAACCAGATACTCATACAGAGGAGCCTGTGATTGCTAACAATAACATGCTCTGGAGTCTGTACCAGTGCAGTCCAGTAGGAGTTTCGGCAGTAATGGACATGTTCTTTATCTGTACCGTCCAGTATGGTAGCTGCTGGCCACATGTGGCTATTGAGTATCTAAAATGTAACTGGTGTCACTGAGGAACTGCTATTTTTTAATTCGAATTTTAAAAAATTTATTTATTTTTGAAAGTGGAGGTCTCTCTATGTTGCCCATGCTGGAGTATAGTAGCTATTCACAGTCACTATCATGGCACACTACAGCCTTGAACTCCTTGGCTTGAGTGATCCTCCTGCCTCAGCTTGTCAAGTAGCTGGGACTACAGGGCCCACTTCACCACACCTGACTTTATTGAGTTTTGGTTACTTTTTTTGAGTCAGGATCTCACTTTGGGGTCCAGTGGCACCAAAATCATACTCAGGGCCTTGCTGTGTGACTTTGCCCCAGGCCTGCCACCTCTCTGTGCCTGGTGTTGTGGCTCACTGCAGCCTCTAACTCCTGGACTCAAGCGATCTTCCTGCGTCAGCCTTCACTGTAGCTGGGGCTTCAGGCATGCACCACCACAACCAGCTAATTAAAAATTTTTTTTTTGTTGAGATCAGGTCTTGCTGTGTTGCCTAGGTTGGCCTCAGATTCCTGTGTTCAAGTGATGTTCCTGCTTCAGCCTTCCAACGTGCTGGGATTACAGGTGTGATCTACTATGCTTGGCCTGTTTTGATGAATTTTTCTTTAAATGAGGCTAGTGGTTACTGTATATGGACAGCATGAGTCCAGCCTCGGCATCGCTTGGGATCTTGTTAGAAATGCACATTCTTAGGCCTGCCGTGGGCCTGCTAAATCAGAGTCTCTGTGGTTGGAGCCTAGGAATCTGAGCCGCAGCCATCCCTCCTGGTGGTTTTTATGCAGGTTTGCTTTGGGAACGGTGGGCTGTGCGTCTGATGTTATGATTCGACTCTGTTTGAGGGGAGCTGTCGAGTAGGTGACTTGGATTTCAAATGAACAGGAGACTTCTGAGAAAAAGGGGGGATGCCTGAGTAAGCTGGTGAGGATGGCAGGCCTGGCGGGGAGCACTCACGAGGTGTTAGTGGTGGTGGAACCCAGCTTACCACGTCCAGTGGGGAAGGGCTTGGTCCATTTGGTGAACAGAGAACGGGGGCTTGTGAATTAAAGTGGATGGGAAGGTGGAAGACCAGGCACCGATGGCTGTGTGATCCTGAACTGTGTCTCCACCTCTCTGGGCTTCATGTTCATTGATAAAATGGAGATGACCACACTTTGTTACCTCCTTATCTAGTGGAGTCGAAGGACAGGTGGACCGACACTGCACGGGCAAAACATGCATGGGCAAAGCACACGTGTGTAGAGCCCAGTGCTGGGACGAGTGGTACCCTGCTGGCCTATTTCTTGCTTTTCTTTGTGCTCTACCCCCTTCCCCCACTCCTGCCTTCGGATCTTGGCTCTGCCTGAGGACCCCACTCAGCATGGCTTCCCCCGTCCCCCCCTCAGTCAGGCCATGGCTTGTGGTGGTCCCTGGGGCTCTGTGGCCTGCACCCTGTGTTGGGGATGGGCTCATCTCCCGTTCCAGCCAGGCTTTACTTCCTGGAACGTTTTCCAGGCTGCTTCTCTTTCAGTAGATTCGAAGTCTTGGTGGCCCCTGCCAGAGCCTTGGTCCAGAAGCCCAGGATGGGCCCAGGGAGTGGACTTCTGCAAGTGTGTTTTCAAGTCAGATGTAACCAAATGCCTTTTGGGGGAAGATTTCCTAGTAATTTTAGCAGCATCTTTTCTGTTGTCTAGACCTAAGATCAGCAATTTAGGGAAAAGCATCGAGGTAAACTTTCCCCCTGCCTCCCCCGCGCTCCCTTCTCCCCTCTCTAGGACTCTGTGCGCCCCCCTCTTCCCAGAACGTCAGGTGGTGCGGGCCTCAGCCCAGCCCCAGCTATTTGGCAGCCAAAAGTTCTGTCCCTGGAAGACGCCAGACTTATTTTGAGATGGCAAATGTGGCGGATGCTTCCCTGCTGGAAAGACACCAAGTGTCTGATCTCAGCCTTGGGGGGCCGTATTATGGGGGACACCAGCAGCTTCTTATCTAAAATAGACATGTGCTTTCTTCACCTCTCAGAAGCCTTTGCAGTCAACTGTGTCCCCATACTTGGGATTTGCCTCGGGCATAGCAATTGCTCAGTATGGTGAGTTATTGCTGTGGTCATGATTATTACTACTTCCTGTTTTTCCAGGACTGAAACATTGCCCAGGCCTCTCCTCTAGACTAAGACATTTATAGAACACTCTAGGATTTTGTTTTTAAAAGAATATCCAAGGGAAGCACTGTTTGATTCAAAGGAATGAAGAACTAATGGTGGAATTTGATTTATTTTCTTTTAGATTCAAGGGGTACAGTCTGTCACATGGGTATATTGTGGGATGGTGAGGTCTGGACTTCTGTCGAGCCGGTGACCTGGGGGGTAGGCCTGGTATCCAGTGGGTAGTTTCCCAACCCTTACCTCCCTTCTTCCCCTCCCCCTCAAGGAGTCCTCAGCTTGTGTTTTCCCATCCTGTGCCCATGTATATTCATTGTTCAGCTGCCACTTATGAGTGAGGACGTGCGGGATTTAGTTTTCTGTTTCTGTGATAACTCACTTAGAATGATGGCCTCCAATGACATCCATGTTGCTGCAAAGGACAGAATTTTGTTCTTTTTTATGGTTTGTGTAGTGGTCCACGGTGTATATGCACCATGTCTTCTTTATCCAGTCCACTGCTGAAGGGCACCTGGTTTGGCTCTGTGGTTTTGCTATTGTGGCTAGTGCTGTGATAAGCATACGAGTGCAGGTGTCTTTTTGGTAGAGTGAGTTATGCTCCTTTGGGAGTATGCCCAGTAGTGGGATTGCTGGGTCATGTGGGAGCTCTATTTTGGGTTCTCTGAGACGTCTCCATACTGTTTTCCACATAGGTTGTACTAATTTACATTCCCATGATGGCAAAATTTTAGCCACCTGGGTAAGACACTGCTTTATAGGGAAAGATACTTTGCAAACTCCTTGCGTGTCATTTTCATTCGATGCTGAAGAAAATCATACTCAGGACCTGCACCAAGATCCTGGCATTGAGGGCTGCAAAGGCACAACCCGAGGGGCATGGCCAGCAGTGAAATCGTTTTGTTTTGTTGACTGCTTCAGATTAAAATTAGTTTGGAATTAGAACGAACACTTAAAATTCAGGAAGGTTTGCACAAACCCTTGGGTTTCTAGCTTTTCTTCTGTTGTCAGAAGATCTGGCAGCCTTGGCCCTGCTTCCCACACAGCGAGGGTGGCCAGTGCCCCTGATCACACATGGCATGCTTGTGCGTCCTGTCCCAGACTCCCACCTTGCCCCTTTGTGTCGCCTGTCTGGCCCTGGAAGCCTCGGTTACCGGACTTCAGGGGTTAAAAGAGCTGTGGCTGTGCTGCCCTGCTGGAGTCAGTCTGGTACTCCTGGTCCTTCTCTGCTTCCAGCTTGCTGTGTGACTTTGCCCTAGGCCTACCACCTCTCTGTGCCTCAGCCTCCCCATGTGTCCAGTGGTTTTCCACAGTCTGAGATGGACCAGCTGTGGGAGGTTGGGGATGTACTGGGCCCCAAACCTCCCTGTCACATTATTCTTTTTTTTGAGTTGGAGTCTCACTCCATCACCCAGACTGGAGTGCAGTGGCCGCTCCCAGCCACCGCAGCCTCAACCTGCTGGGCTCCGGCGATCCTTCCGCCTCAGCCTTCCAAGTAGCTGGAACTCCAGGCGCACGCTACCACGCCCAGCTAATTTTTGATTTATTGTAGAGATGAAGTCTCGCCAAGTTGCCCAGGCAGGTCTCGAACCTGCGGGCTCAGGCAATCCACTCACCTCAGCCTTCCAAGGTGCGGGATTACAGGCTGAGCCACATTATTCTAAATTAGGTTTGTGCATTGGATTTCTCATGGAAAGTTGGGAAATTCCTAGATCATTTCTACCCTGACCCATATCCAGAACTGTCTTTGTCCATCTGCTACCTAGGAGGCTTTTTTTTTCCCCAGAGGAGTGGTTAGGGGTGTCAGGGCAGGAAAGAGATAATAATACTTTTGTTAATAATAAGAATGGCTATAGTTTGTCTTCCCATTAAGGTAGATCCTCTTTACCCCATTTTGCTGGTGAAGGAACTGAAGTTCTGAGAGGTTGAGTAACTTGCTAGAGGTCACACAGCTGATGCATGCCCAGCCAGGCCGTGAGCCTGGGTTGATTTCCTTCTGCGTGCTGAGGCCCCAGCCGGCATGTGCCCCTGGCTGAGCTGGCTTGGGAGGTGGGCTTCTCAGTACACATGTAGGAAAGAGACGACTGGGAGAGGTGCTAGGCTGCAGAGGGGGGTTCTGGGGCTACCTTTCATCCTCCTCTCGCCAGCCAGCCTCCCTTCCAGGGAGGTCGGGCCTCCTCCCGGTCCCTGCTCACATACCAGCCTTCCCCTGGCAGAGCTCAGCTTTGGACCAGGCTCCTGGGGCCAGGTGGGACAGAGCGATGGGTCTGAGGCCTCTCTAACTGTACACTTACGTGGGTTTTTAAATCTATCTTTCTTGACAGTCGTGGCTTGCAGAGCTTTCCGAATCAAACTGTAGAGCCAAGCCAGTTAATCTGGATGTCCAGGTGGGCCTTGGAAGATGGGGGTAATTTTGCAGTTCTCAGGACAAAGTCTGCTTCCTGCTTGAGCCTCAGTTGCCCACCCCGTCCATGCTTGCAGTCCGGTCCCGCCCCTTGCTGGAATGGGTAGGTGTGGAGTGCTGTGGGCTCATGGCATGCCGGCACTCCATCACCCCTGGAGCCTGGGGAAAGGCAGATGAATAGCGTTCATTTTACAGGTGATGCCCGAGAAGGTCAGTGCTAGGGCCCTGCCTGGGCCCTGGCTGTGGAGGGTGGGCAGCTAGCCTTGGCCAGGGCTTTTCTCCCCAAGCCCAGCCCCTCAAGACCAGACCCAGGCAAAGCCTTATGCCCTCCACCACAGGGTGCTTCCTGAGCCCTCCAGGACTTCCAGGAGGAGGAAGTGGAGTTCAGCAGACCCCCGGGATGCTCTTGGTAGGAAACTGCTTGTTTCCTTTCTTCAGCTCCTTCTGGGGGAGCCCAGGTGTTTATGTGAGTAGGGGGTGTGGACTCTGGGGCTGGCCTGGAGAGCTTGTGGCCTTTCCTGGGTGGTTTCTGAGTCAGAGGCGCTGGCTAGACCACACCAGTGGTCTCAGCCCCTGTCTTAGTCCCTGCACTGGTGTCCTGCCAGGTTGGCTTGGTGGTTGCAAGTGACAAAAGTGAACTTAAACCCAGAGGAACTTAATGGGAGGGTGGGGGGAGCTGATGGGATTAATGGAAGGAGACACTGAGGACTATGGGTAATGCTGGAGACAGTGGAGCAAGAAGTGGGTGTTCTTTCAGGGAACTGCCACCGGGGTGCCACCACCTCCTGGCAGATCTAAGCAATGAGCCTGGCCACAGCCCAGGGGAGGGCAGGGCACTGGGCTGATGGTCCATTGAGGCCCACTGGGGGAGAGAGGTGGTTCCTTGGGTCACAGTTGGGGTGCTGCTGTCAGAGTCTGGGGCGTGGAGGCCTGGAGGGCAGACATGCCTGCCTGATCGTGACCTGCTCTGGTAGGCTGTCCTGCTGTCTTAGAAGGCCCCAAGCCCAGGACCAGAGTGCAGATGGGCTAGGGGTGGAGTGGGCTGTTGCCTGTTAGGCCAGCTTTGGGCTGTGGGGTTGGGTTCACCAAGACATGACCAGCAGGGCATCAGGGTGGAGGGACTTTGGAAAAGCCCAGCCCAACGTTGTCTGGACACACGGGGAGATGGAAGCCCAGAGGGGATAGGAACTTCCCCAGAGTCCCACAGCCAAGCAGAGCTGGTGGACGGGGCGAGGTGGGAGGGCATGGCATTGTTCTCCAAGTGAGTGTGGCGGACACCTTGGTGGTATGTCAGGGGATCTGAGGTAGATGCCTATATGCTTTAAAAGACATCAACTGCTAACGAGTGCACAGAGCACACAGAAACGCCAGCACCGCCTGTCCTCCTCTGCTGTTCCTGGTTCCTTGTGTCTCATTCTGGGACAGTTCTGTGTGTGTCCACACATAGGAGGACCTGTGTGTTCCTCTCCCTCCCCCACTCTCTCTGGTCCCTTGCCCTTCCTTACTTTCTAAATCCGCTCATTTAGTGCTTGCCTCAGTCCTTTGTAAGTTGACTTATTACTACTGAAGTTTCACATAAATGCAGGAGCGTCCACCAGCCATAAGTGTTCAGCTCAGTCAATTTCCATCCATTGAAAACACCCGTGTAGCCAGAATCATATAGAGAAGCAGCCTGGCCAGCTTCCGTGAGTCTGGCCTCGCCCACCCCTCTGCCAAAGGGCAGTGGCCATCCTCACATAAACATTTTCATGTGGCCGGGCACGGTGGCGCAAGCCTGTAATCCCAGCACTTTGGGAGGCTGAGGTGAGAGGATTGCCTGAGCCTACGGGTTTGAGACCAGCCTGGACAACTTGGCAAGATCTCATCTCTACAATAAATAAAAAAATTAGCCAGGCGTGGTAGTGTGTGCCTGTAGTTCTGGCTACTTGGAAGACTGAGGCGGAAGGATCACCTGAGCCCAGTGGGTCGACGCTGGGGTGGCTGTGAGTGTGCCACTGCACTCCAGCCTGGACGACGGAGTGAGACTCCAACTCAAAAAACAAAACGAAACAAAACAAAAGTCTTCATGCATTTATTTCCATGTGTATCTGAAAACACTGTAGCATACCCAGCTTGAGATGTTCTAGTTATTACTGCTTAGGATTTGTCCTAAGCCTTGTATTGGACCCAGAACTCCTGACCTGGAGAGACGTCAGAATTGTCTGATTCCAGAAGGATGCAAAGACAAGTCTGAGGCGACCCCTGGGCCATGGGGACTTCATCTCCTCCTGTCGCTGTCTCCCATCCCAGGCCCCCTCTGTGGGTTTATTATACCCACACAATCTGTCATGCCTGCAAGGGATTACTCATCTGGGGTGGACACCCCGTAGGACAGGCGGGGAAACTGAGGACAATGACTTGATGTCTGCTAGCCTAGTATATCCCGGTCTATACAGTAACATTGGCTCTGCCCTCCTCCCGCCATAGCCAGCCAGGCTCCAGGTGCCTGTGGCCTGCAGAAAATGACCAGGTGGATGGGGTACATGGTTATCTGGGAGTTAGGACCCCCTGGCCCAAGGACTTGAGATGAGATAGGCCCTGGATTTGAATCCTAGCTCTGCCACTTGCTGGCTGTGTGGCAGTGGGTGAGTGTCTCAGCCTCTCTGGGTGTGGACTTCCTCACTTGTGAAGTGAGCTGGTTAACTCCCCCACTGGTTTCTAGGAAGAGGAGTCCACTGTGTGTTGAGCACCCGCTGGTTGTTGCACATGCTCAGTGGAGCTGCGACTGTCGTGGCACTAGAGGTCTGTTCCCTGTCACAGGCCTGGAGCTGCAGCGTAGGGGAGAGGGGACAGGAGGGCCGAGACAGTCTGCCTCTCTGCCCCCGTGGCATCCATCCCAGATGAGCAAATGGCTCTCAGCGGGGCATGGGGAACGGAATCTCTTTCTGGCTGGCTGTGGCCGGCCAGCCCCAGGGCAGCTGCCCTGTTCCCAGATCTGGGGTTCCAGGCTGGGTGGTGGAGGCAGCAAGTCAGGGGGGCCTGGGCAGCTGACAGAGCCTCCCGGGGGTAGAGGCGGGGGCTAGGAGCCAGCTGCAGCCCTGGAGCCAGCAGAGAGCCAAATCCTGCTTTAACCCATTCTGTTCCTGTGGGAGGGCTGCCCTTCCAGGCTCTGAAATGGCTCCTTTTCCTTTGATGGCCTCACCGGCCCTGTGGGTTCCTTGTTACCAAGGTGTCTCCAGCTGACAGTGAGAGCACTGTATGTGGCCTGGAAGAAGTTTTGTTGGGCCTCTAAAAATTGGGAACGATTCTTGTAAACATTCAGATCTCTAGCCTTGTTGGAAACGCCAGAAGATCGGGCCTTGCTGAGTACTCTGGGCAGCAGCTTTGGCTGGGGGGTGATTCACGGTGCCGGAGGGGTCATTCACGGCCCAGTTGTCCTCCCCCACCCCAGTATTGATTTCTGGCACCTGCTGGTTCCCTCTGATCACTTGAGATCCCATCAAGGCCAGCTCTAACCTCCTCTCCTTTCTGAGCCTTGAATTGCCTGGGGGTCTCTCTCCCTCCCTTGATCCCCTCTCATGCCAACTGCCTTACTACCTCCCAGGTGGACCGGTCCTGCTAGCCCCTGCTGGTGGAATACCATCTGTTCCTTCTTGAAATCTTCCTATAGTGCCTTCCATCAGTTGGTCCCGGTTTGACCCCTCGAGGCCACACAGCAAGCTCAGTCCGTCTTCCCTGTGACAGCCCTTCAAATGCCTGAAGACAGCTCTGGGGCCCCCTGAGCCTGCCCCTCTGGGCTGACAGCTTTGGTTCCTTCCCTTTCCCTCCTAAGATGTGGTTTCAAGACCCCCCATTACCCTGACGCCCCTTGTTGACCACATCCTTGTGGGCTTGTGTATGTTCCCCGGCTGGCCTCTCCAGTGCTGCTCTGCACACCTGAGGGCCTGAGGCCACTGAGACAAAGGGTAAATGCATGGAGAGTGTACAGGAAGGCCAACTCCCCCAGATACCCATGGCATTTCTGAGTGGGCATTATGGGTAAGTTTTATTTTTCTCTGTATACCCACCTCATTTCAGATTTTTTCTTACAATCTGGAGGATTTTAAAAAGTAACAAAAGACTGGGCACGATGACTCATGCTTGTAATCCCTGCACTTTGGGAAGCCTGAAGCAGGAGAATCACTTGAGGCCAGGAGTTTGAGACCAATCTGGGCAACATAGTGAGACCCCATCTCTACAGAAAATAAAAAAGCTTAGCCAGGCACAGTGGCTCATGCCTGTAGTCCTAGCTACTTGAGAGACCAAAGTAGGAGAATCGCTTAAGCCCAGGAGTTTGAGGTTGTGGTGCGCTATGATTGTGCCACTGCAATCCAGCCTGGGTACCATAATAAGGCCCTATATCTGTGGAGGGGGCCGGGAGGTAACAAAGCAAAGGGCTTGGGATGAATTAACTTTAGGTGGTGTCCTGCTGGGAGTGAGGAGAGGGAGGAATAGGAAGAGCCCTGACCCGGGGGGAACTCACTGCCTGGGAGCCCAGTGTATGTACCCAGGAATGTCTCCTGAGCCTGGCCCTGAGAAAGAATTATGGGGCTTGGGGGCGGGATCTATTTATCTGGGGATCTGGGAAGGTCTCTTGGATAGCAGAGGTCAGGCAGGCCTCCAACACAGAGGGGGGCATTTTAGGTGCTGAGGCCTGGAGGCAGGAGAATGTCTGCTGGAAAGGTGGGGGTGACGATGTGTGGTTTGGAGCATTAAGACCTGGCAGGGTGCTGGGCTGGGTAGTGGCAGGGCCTTGACACAGTGAGGATCCAAGGGTTGTTCTGAAGGTGCCAAGGAAGACAGCAAGAGAGATATAGTTGGAGTGGCCGCAGGGGCCGTCTTAGAACCAGAGCTGGGTGGCCTCCTGCCTTTCCCAGTTGGCAGCTGTGTGACCTCGGACACGTCCTTTGGCGCCTCAAGCCTTGGTTTCTCATGTGAAGTGGGATAGGATGCATGTGGAGTTGGATGAGCTAATGCCCAGAGAGCATGAGCATGGTGGCTCGGGACCTGCGTTGCTGCTGGCCTGCTGTCTAACTGGGTCCTGGAGTGCTTGCTGGATGCTGTGAGCTCTGCTCTGAGCTCATCTGGTGGGCAACGAGGTGGGCGCTGTTAGTTCCCCCATGTCACAGATGCGTACACTGAGTCAGGCGCTTGGACTAAAGTCCAGGCTGCTGGGCTTTACACCAGACCCTTTTCACCACCCTGCCCTGCCTCTTGGGAGATTTGGGGGTGAGGCACCTGCCCTGAGGGGTTGTGCCTTTCCGGGGCATCTGTGGTTTCCCGGGAACGTTTCTTCAAGGGCTTTCCCAGTGAATAATAGCTACCGGGTTGGGGGGAACTTCTTGGAGGAGGTGCTAGGCCTGGGAGGGGGCTGGGCTTCTCCTGGCAAGAGCCAAGCACCTGGCATGGCAGGTGAGTTGGGGCAACGGGGGGGGGGGTGTCCCTGGGCTGCAGTAGCTGGAGGAGCAGCCACGGGTATCATTTATTCAGGTCTTTTGGTGCCTACTTGGCCTGAGTACTGTCCCCGCTTTGGCAGGACCGGGCTGGGCTCCAGATTGACTTCCCTGTCCTGGGGTGTCCTGGGCATCCTGGTACACATTTTGCACTGGGGCCCTGGGGAGAGTGGAGACGGCGGCTGTCGCCCTCACCATCATCAGAGGAGGTGTCGGCTGCAAGGGGCTTCTCAGGCCCAGCCTGTATCCTCTGCATCCCCAAACTGGAGTCTTTGGTCAGCATGACCAGCACAGCTGGGTCAGTGATCACAGCAAGGAAGCCTGTGGCAGGCGCTGAGCCGGGCTGGACCCCTGCATGACTCCAGCAAACACATTGTTCCTTGGGCCTTGGCGGCCTCCTCTGTGGCACACGCTGCTGTCCATCCCGACCCACACCCTTGGGAAGCAGATACGGTTCTTTTGGGGGGTGAACATATGCTACGTGTGGTAAAGCTCCACGCGGATGCCCGGGTGCTGTCTGCAGGGACGTTGGCTGGCGTGGACTCACGAGCTAAGACCACTGCCATGCCCTCTCGCGGGCACCAGGCGCCATGCTCTGCCTCCTACAACTTGATTTCATCCCCTCCTCACAGCACCTCCGAGGGGTTGATACCTGTACTACCCCATTGGACCTGTGGGAAAACTGAGGCACAGAGAGGGAAACCGCTTGCCCTGTTCTCAAAGTTAGTGTTGGAGCGGGCCTCAAAGCCTGGGTTCTGAGTTCAGACCCTGTGCTCTCAGCTGTCAGTGTCCTCACGGGGAGACCTCACAGGCCAAACACACTGGATAAGCATCCTTGCAGGGGTGGGAGCAAGAGTGGAAACTGAGGCATGCTGGGCCAGAGAACTGGATGTGGAGCAGGGCCAGGGCTGCACTCTGTGCTGTAGAAATCCTGCTCTGGCCATCCTTCTTGGGGTGAGGTGTCTGAGAGCTCTGGGGCAGCACTGCCACTTCCGAACTGTCTCAGGTTCAGGACTTCCCCAGCCCACGTGGGCCTGGGCCTCTGGGGTCTCTTCCTGAGCTCGTTTTCCCAGGGTTGGACAGAGCCTTCGGTGTGCACATCCCAGGCTGGGTGGGGGTGAGGGGTGCTGTGAGCTTTGACACGGTGGTGGAGGCCCAGTCTTCGAGGGCAGGAGCTGGGTGGAGGAGGGCTGGCGGCAGGCTGGGGTCCGGAAGCTCCCCTGTTGCTTGCTGTGTGCCCCAGGCCTTTGTCTTCATCCCCAGCCTCAGGAGCATGCTTCTAATGCCCAGGCTTGGTAGAGTTCCCTGGAAGGAGGCAGCGAGCAGAAATGTGTTTCTTCTGTGTGAACCCACCCAGAGGCCCGCCTCCAAGTGCCATGAGGCAGCTTGCAGGTGACCCCGGAGACTCTGGGGTCGCGGGCTCTTCTGTGCAGTCCTTCTCTTGCCTTCTTGGCATTCTGGGGCCAGCAGGACCTGGTGTGAGTGCTGGTTTCACCGCCCACCAGCTGTACCACCTTGTCACCTGGAGCCTCTCTGAGGCCTCTGTCTGGCAGTGAGTACTGGGGCCGTCTACCCTGCTGCACGCTGGGCGGCCTTTCCGAGGGCCCCAGGGCCAGCCTCTGCCAGCAGTGGACCAGATGTGTGTTTCACTGGTGTGGGAGTGTGTCTGTGTGGGTGTCCTCGCATGATGTGTGGGCTGCTATGTTTTGATTGAAGGGAGCCAAACGGATTTTCCTGGCCCATCTCTCCACCATCCGAACAGAAAGTTAAATAAACACAGCCAAGTATTATCACAGGACGTGAGGAAAATGAACTCGGTCCCCACGGGCGGCCCACATCTGGCAAGTGCTGGGTCCTGCAGGGCTGACGGATGAGGCGGATGTGGCTGGGATAAGAGGGTCTCGGTGTGCCCCCTGCCCAGGAACATGCCTCCCAGGGCGTCCTCCCAGTACATGGCCACTCGGGACGGGGACTTGTGCCAGCCGTGGGGCCTGTGGGGGCTGCAGGCGTCCCGCCTTCAGCTGCCTCCCCTTCTGTTGCTAGCTGCCTCTCTTCCCCTTGCTGAGGCCTTGCCTTTTGGCTGGGCTCCCCAGAGCCTTCCTGAGGCCCTGTCTCCCTGGCCCAGACTGGTACTTGTCCAGGAAGCACAGCTCGTGGCCCAGTCTTGGGGCCTGGTGGGAAGGTGTCAGGTTCAGGTGCACTTGGGAAGCACTGTTCTTATCGTGATTTCCCACCCGTCTACTGAAGGCCACGGTGGGTGGACGAGCCACGTGCTGGTAGGGGTGCTTTGCCTCTTGCTGGCGTGTGTAGTTGGTGTGTCTCCACCCCTTCCCGCTTTCCCCCACCCCCCTGGTCCTCTGCCCAGCGCTACCCTTGCCATGTGACACGCAGCCTCTTTGGACCTGAATGGGCTGGGTGTATTCCCGGAGGACCATACAGACAGCTGATAGGCATTTTGTTGGGAGGAAGTGAAGAGGGTGCCCTCCCTCCCCATCATTCTTCAGAGGCACCCGGGCCTACATGCCCCAAAATGGGAGCTTCCCCTGGAGCCTGTGGTGATTCAGGTGGTTGATAGGCAAATGGTTTTTTTTTTTTTCCCCTCTTCATACTTATATATGTATTCCTTTGTCTATTAGGAAAATGTTGCCTTCTATGTTTATTCTAATATCTATTAGAAAATTATTGCGAGCACACCAAATGTGTGATTTCATGAGTAGTGCTGCCTAGAGAGAGGCTAGAAGAGAAGGAATTTAAGTCAAAAAGGGAGTTCATGGAAAAAAAGCATTCCGTTTTTCTTTTTTTTTTTGAGTTGGAGTCTCACTCTGTCGCCCAGACTGGAGTGCAGTGGCCGCTCCCGGCTACCGCAGCCTAGACCTGCTGGGCTCCGGCGATCCTTCTGCCTCAGCCTTCCGAGTAGCCAGAATTACAGGTGCACGCTACCACGCCTGGCTAATTTTTTAATTTTATTGTAGAGATGAGGTCTCGCCTGCCCAGGCGGGTCTCAAACCCGTGGGCTCAGGCAATCCACTCACCTCAGCCTCCCAAAGGCGCGGGATTACAGGCTGAGATACCGAGCCCGGCTGTAAAGGTTTTTCATATCTCTAGGTAGGAAGATGCCAAGGTATTTCATTTTTTGTGTGGCTATTTTGAATGGGATTGTGCTTCTTATTTGGGTTTCCTGCTTGTTTATTGTTGGTGTATAGGAATGCGACTGTCTTTTGCACATTTATTTTATGCCCTAAGACTTTGCCAAAGTCTTTTATCAGTGCAAGGAGGTTTTTGACAGATTCTCTTGGGTTTTCGAGGTATAGAATCATATTGTCTGCAAAGAGAGATAACTTAGCTTCCTTTTTTCCTATTTGGAAACACCTGATTTCCTTCTTTTGTTTAATTGCTCTACCTGGGACTTCCAATACTATGTCAAACAGGAGGATTGAGAGTGAGCATCCTTGTCTTGTTCTGGTTTTCAGATGAAATTGTTCCAATTTCTATCTGTTTAGCAGTATGCTGGCTGTGAGTTTCTTGTAGATGGTTCTTACTATTTTGAGGTATGTTCCATCTATGCCTATATATTTGAGGGTTTTTACCAAGAATGGGTGCTGGATTTTATCAACAGATTTTTCTGCTCTTGCCCAGTCTGCAGCTGCAGGTAATGGTGTGAGCAGGGTGAGGAGCAGCTGTTCTCTGCTGCATCCTCTCAAGAGAGCCTTGAGAATGGCAGATGATCCTGCTCCAATCTCAGGGTGGTTGTGGGTTGCAGTCACCACCAGAGGAAAGCCCCACGTGCATGAACCTCAAGTCTCCTCTCAGACAGACTTTCTCTCACCCACTGGTACACACCCACTCACGCAGAGTCTTTATGGACACTTGCTTTTGTGGAGACTCTCACACTCTGACCTGTTCCTTGGCCATCTTGCCTCTTCCGCCCACACTTTTTTTTGTCAGTTCACTTTTGATGGGCACCACAGTTGGTTCCATGTTTTTGCTATTGTGAACAATGCTGCAATAAAGATGCATGCACATATATCTTTTTTATAGAGTGATTTAGTTCCTCCAGGCATATTCCCAGAAGGGGGATTTGTGGGTTGTATGGAAGGCCAACTTTTAGATCTTTTAGGAGTAGCCACACTGTTTACCACAGAGGTTGTAGTATTTTACACTCCCACAAGTGTAGAAGAGCTCCTTTTTCACCACATCCTTCCAGTATCTGTTGTTTTTGACTTATTGATGATGGCTATCCTGACAGGAGTTAAGTGGTATCTCAGTGTGGCTTTAATTTGCATTTCTTTGAGATTATTGAGGCTGAGCATTTTTTCATGTATCTGTTGGCTACTCGTATTTTTTTTGGGGGGGGGACATGTCTATTCATATATTTTGCCCACTTTATAAAAGGACTGATTTTTTTTTTCTTTTCAGCACATTTGTGCATTCATCTCAGACCTCATAACAAAAATACAGAAATTTATATGGCAACATAAACTATCATGAACAGCCAAAACAATTCTCAGTAAAAAAAAAAAAAAAAAGCAGGAAGTATCACACTTCCAGACTTTAAACTTTATTATAAGGTTACAATAATCAAAACAGCCTAGTGTTGCACAAGAGCAGGCATATAGACCAATGGAACTAGATAGAGATTCCAGAAGCAAAACCTCAATTTCACAACCAACTGGTTTTCAACAAAGCCTTCACTAACAACCACTGTGGAGAGGAGAACCTATTCAGTAAATGGTGCTGGGAAAACTGACTGTTCACTGGCAGAAGATAAAAACAAGACCCTTACTTATCACCATACACAAAAATCAACACTTAATGGATCAAAGACATAAAGGTAAAACCTCGAACTGTAAGAACCTTAGAAAATGCAGGAGACACCCTCATGGAAATTGGAACTGGCAACCAATTCCTGATCAAAACCGCAACTGCCCATGCCATAAGAGATAAGATAGACAAGTGGAACCTTATTAAACTGAAAAACTTCTGCAAAGCCAAAGAAACATCAAGAGAAAGAGGGGAGACAGTCACCAGAATGAGAAAAAATATTTTCCAGCTGCATATCTGTCAAAAGCCTAACATCTAGGATCTACAAGGAAGTCTTCTGTTCTATTTTTAACCACTGCTTAAGTGGATTAGCATAGTTCTCTCTCAGATTCTAGTCTGTCTCAACTCCAATATATCCTCCACTTGACTGATACTGATCTGAACATTTATTTTCTTGCACACACATTCTTTCACAACTTCCCATGTCAGCAAATCAATTTCAAGTTCCTTAGTTCAGCACAATAATTTCTGATCCACTTTCTACCTTCCACCTTAACCTCATCTCCCTTCATTCCTTGAAACTTGCTTAGCTCCAGCTTTATTTGAACTAGTTGATGTTTTCAAAATCCAGCAGAAAATTTCCCCTATCTGGGCCTACACTAATGTTCTTTTCTTCTATGTGGTTACCATCTTGCTTCACATGATTTTAGTTAAAATATTATCTATTCAGAAAGGCCTTCTTAACAATTCTACCTAAAGTAACCCTGAACTAATCCACGTACACCCTTGTTCCCTTATATCACATCACCCTGTCATTGCCTTCTTGTCTGTTTCCTGTATAATAGCAGTTTCTCCCATTAGAATATTACAAGGAAATTGTCTTTGTTAACATTTTATCCTCAGGGTTTAGTACATTTTCTGTTATATAATGGCTATTCCATAAAAATGGGTTAAATGAATGTACTACACTTTTGCATGACTCATCTACATCAGGGAGAGGAAAAATTAAGGGCATTTGACTTTGATCCTAAATCTAATTTTCTAGGAAACCAATCATGCCTTAGCAGGATATGATGATAGTTTAAATTAGACCAAGAAATTCCCCCAAATTCGAAAACATACCCCCTCATTTAATGATGTTTGAGCTATACTCATGTACAAATTTTCTTTGTTTCTTGATTAAGGCTCTTAGTTTCTTGATTCCTCACACTTCTCAGTTTAAAGATCCCTTTCCTGCCTGTTTTGTTTTTCTGTAGTAAACTGTCCTACCTACCTTCAAATTAATGCTGTGGATTCACAGTGGCAAACATATTATAAGAATGTTAAAAATATAACTGTTTAATATTTCTCAGTAATTTCTTTTGTTACTATATATTTGGCATGTGATTCAAATATTTATTGAATCATTTGATAGATATTCACTTGAAAAGTGTTCTGTGAAAGCACTGTGGGAGGCAGTAGCATAAAATATAATGTCTTTCTTCTTTGAAAAAGCATAGCATAAAATAATTTATAAAATTATTAAACACAACTATAATTGACAACAGCAGCATGACCTGTAAAGAACCCAGATGAGACTGGAGGAGGAAGACTTGAGTCTTCCTTCCTGGATTGGAGAGTAAAATATGTGACATTTGGCAAGCAACTTCACCTTTCTTGGACTTAGTTTCTTGTTTGCAATTAGGGATTTGAGTTATGTAACACAAAATTAGCTTTTCAAATTATACAAGTTTGTATAAATTTAGGAAATTGGAATTTAAGCAATGAAACGTTGGCTACCAATTTGGCAAATATTAAATAAATAATTCTCAGTTGGAAAACTTCTTTTGAAATGGACATTCTTATAAACTATTAGCTGATATGTAAATTGGTACAATCTGTTTATAAGGTATACAAATGCAAGGTGAATTTCTCAGTCTAATTTGCAAAGATTTTCATTATAGCAAAATTTTTAAAAATAGCTAACTGCATAAATATCTAAACTTAGGAGAGTAGGTTAGTATTTCATTGTTTATTCCAAACATTAATTTTATTTCTGGAAGATGTTTAAAGCTTCTACAATGGTGTCAGACTCAGTTCTAAGTCATATATATATGCATAACCTAACTTAATTCTTACCAAAAGTGTATGCAGTAGTCACTATTAATACAGCCACAGTATAGATGAGGTTATAGCTAAACCACTAACTTAATGCCAGACTAAAACATAATGGTGTTAGGATTTGAACTAAGATAATTTAACTTCACAGCTTAAGCTCTTAAGTACTGTACTAAGCTCCATTCTACCATGGCATGAATAGTGTGAATTCAAGGTAAAATTTACTTGAAGTAATTCAGAAATAGAGGGTGAGCATTGATGAGGGTACTATGGTAGAAGAAATTAAGAAGGCAAAATAGCCTTGAATATGTGTGGCAAGCATTGTGGAGAATCAATACATTGAAGGTGAAGAGAAATAAAACAATTTAAGGACATAAATTAATTTCATTACTACGATATTAATAATTATAATTGTCCAACTACCACTTATTAAGAACTTACTATGTTTCAAATGCTATGCTAGTCATTTAATAAACCACATTACAAATTAACAGGTTTTGATTAGTGTAGATTATTAAATTGGACTTAATTTCAAACTCATGGGGTTTGAAGGGTTCAATGGACTTTGTAAATATTGAGTCATTTGTAGGGAATGCAAATGAAAAAGAACGATGTATACTTAATCAGAGAGGTTCCTAAGAAAAGGCTCTTTCTCCTCAAGAGATATGGGAGTCTCAGAGAGCATAGGGCTAAAGTAGTACCTATGTATCATCTTACAGTATATGTGTGTATTTTCATTGTTAAAAACTTAATTTTGCAAGTTGTATAACTCACACTACACTCAAAGGAAGGTACCTCTTTATTTGTACAATTGATCTAATTTTTCTCATGAGCCCTCACCTACTAGCTGGTAACAAAACAAACACAAACAGGTAAAACTAATTTTAAACAGTTTCTATTATCTGAACAGTCTCTGTTTTTTTGTTTTTTTTTAGCTTAGAAAAAGTAGAAGAAACAGTATTAACTCCATTTACCAATCACATACATCTGATAATCGTTAGTACTTTTCAAAGTTGACTTTTACTTTTTTTTTAACTACATGTTTTGGAAGTTAATCACAAACATTACTATATGGTACTTCTAAATATATTATATACATCTCAAAATTGGGATTTTTTTCTATGTATCTTTTTAATAAATATTATACCTCAACATTAATGATATTTAGTATTATTTAATTAATGTTCTATCTTTTTTAAATTCTTTAACTGCCCCCAGCATATCTTCATATCCGTTTTTAAAATCAGCACCAAATTAAATGCCATGAATTGAATTTTGTTTAGCCTGTAATGTCTTTTTAAATTTAGAAGTGTCTTATCTTTTGCTTTGTTTTGAGGTGGAGTCTCACTCTGTCACCCGGCTGGAGTGCAGTGGCACACTCATGGCTACCCCGGCGTCGACCTGCTGGGCTCCAGCGATCCTTCCGCTTCCAAGTAGCTGCAACTACAGGTGCGCGCTACCACACCTGGCTAATTTTTGATATATTGTAGAGAAAAGGTCTTGCCAAGTTGCCCTGGTTGGTCTCAAACCCGCAGGTTCAGGCAACCCACTCGCCTTGGTCTCCCAAAGTGCTGGGATTCCAGGCTGAGCCACTGAGTCCAGCCTTTTTAAAATACTATTGACTTGCTGAAGACACCAGGTGAATTATCCTATACAATGACCCAACTTTTAAACACTTTAGTGAGACTACTTTGTAGATGTTGTTGTGTGTTTTATGTTGCATTAAGTTTGAGGGTACATAACTTCTGGTTTTCCCACTGTTAGTGGTAAGATTGATTTCTATGTTTAAGAGTTTCTTGAAACCAAATAATTTATGGGTTGATACTTTGTATCCATGCAAATATCTCTTTTCTGTCAACATTTCCCTTCATAGTTTCAGTGTCTATTGGTGATCTTTGTCTGCATAAGATATTTTATGAGGAATTCAAGGCATTCAATCTTTTCTTGGATAAATATTCAGTCTTTCAAACACTTTCCCTCTTATACACACATATACATATTCCCCATCCCTCAGAGTGATATTTATGTGCATGAATGGGCTTACCATGTCCTTGCAGGGGGCAAAAAAGAGGCCTTCAGGTTCACATAGAATCTTCTGACTTTTCTTTTTAAACTATGGGTATTCTTCAACTTCTGACCTATTCTCTTTTGTTCTAGACAGGGCCTGGTGCTGCAACTCTGACTTTGTCTCATCTGGTCTCTTGTTGGTGCTATATAACATTGCCTGTTATTTGCCACATGTCCTATCTTGTCCCTGGTATAAGCTATGTATGATAAAACATTGTCATGAGGTTTTTATCTTCTGTACTAGCATGATCTACTCCATGGAATGACAAATACTATTAAATATACTAAAATATGTATTCTAGACTGCTGTGGGGTTAAAGGATTCTTAAGTCCTTTGTACATAAAGTAAGTGTGGCTTGGGAAATAAGATGAGCAACTGTGTTGTGACTTGCCTAAGCCTGAGGGTTTCCCAGGAAGCAAGAATTTCAGTGCTAAATCTGGAATCGTTCTGTGAAAACCAGGACAGTTGTTCACCTTATTGGAAGAGCCAAAAGGAGTCCTCCCTCTGCCTAACAGTGCCACACTACAGGGTACACTTGGTTTGGGATGTTCTAGGCTGGCTTGGGATTTACATCGTGGTCCTTCAGAGTCCCCTCCTCCTTCACATCCCTCTCAGTATTTCCAACACATGTCTTTCTGCTGTCACTTTGGCCTGGAGGTAAATGGTGGGTAGAACTGCCCTATTCTCTAGTTTTCTGGCTCAATGGAATCCTTTCTTCTCCCGCGTCTTTTAGGAGAGGGTACACGTTTCTGTTTTTCTTTTAGCTTTTTTGTGTACTCAAGGTTTTCCCTAGTCTGTTTGTTTCCTCCAGGTCACATTCTCTCCGATGCTAGTCTTATAGTTATGCCATAGTAAAGACTAGAGTATAGGAGTAAAAGATAGCCTTCTGTATAAGGGAACCTGATTGGGAGGTATTTTAAAATTATTTTATCTCAAATATCTATTTATCCTCATAGGAAACTATGCCTGTCATTGACTTTAGAATATAATGTTAAATTTATTGTGGTTTTAAAAATTATGTTATATAAAAGAAGAAAAGGCTTCTGAAAAAATGACACACTAGAAAATCCTGCTCTTGTTACTTTCATTAACTGAGTCGACTTGATGATGGATTGAATGGATTTCAAAAATATCTGGAGAACATTCTAATATTGGTACTTCTAAAATCTTTGTGGATATTTTTATTTATCTGTCAGGCTCAGTCAGCACTTGGCCCAGTACACATTTGTGTGGTAGACGCTATGTGACCAATAAAATTCTCTAATATTTTTCAAATCATATGGCATCTGCCTCTTTTAAATTACCTCAAGTGGTATGACTACTGGGATATAGGTATCACAGGAAAGATTTCACAGGTAGTAAAATAATTGATTCTTTGTCACTTGTAGAAATGGGGCATACAGTCAGTTCTTCTGAGTTTCTGTTCAACATTGTTTTCTGCTATAACTGTCTATTATATCCCTATTGGACAAAAAACTTCTGGAAGACAATGTGCCTCCTGGAAGAAAGAACACATGAAAAGATGCATAGGTCTTTTTAATGTCTTTCTCTAAGGAATATAGTAGACAAAGAGGTAGCGCTAGGAGTAGGGTAGTAAAATTTAAGGATCTTCCCCAAAATTCAGTAACCAAGATAAATATTTGAATGTAATATTCACAAAACTTTCAATGTATGTAAAATGCATTATGAACCAAATATAAACATTAAAATAAAGATGGGGTAAATGTGCAATTTTTCTTCTGCCTCGGGCTCTAATATGGCTCTGCATGGCACTACAAACAGAGTTCTATAAGGAAGGACTTGCTGCCTAACTGTAAGAGGTTATCTGTCAACTCCTTAACTATAGATCTCTGTCTCTCAAGAAGTCCCACCCTTTAAGGGCTGCCTACATTCATAATCAAGCTTATCAGGGGTAGAAAGCCCCAGCTAATTTGTCCAGATCAGAGAAAATTATAAGGCACAACTCTTTTCAGAACTCCCTGCCAGATTGGCCAGGCTTTATCTCATGTGCATCTCAGTTCAACTTCTTCCTCTGCCCTATTCCTCTTCCCCCACCTTCCTTCACAGGTGTTGATCTTTAAATTATCTTGCATGCCAAACTCTGACTTAGCATCTGCTTCCAGAGAACTCCACCTGTGACTGTGTCACAGCTGCTAAAGCCTCCTTCATCCAGGTACCATGGTTTAATTTAAAAATGTATGTTTGCATGTTCTGGTTTCTTTTCTTACATATTTAAAAGTATGACTATATGTAAAGCTGTTCAGGAAAACAGGAACGAACCATAGACAATTTTTAAACAGTTAACTGCATATATATATATGCAGCTGTAACAGGACAAATTATAAATAATCCTCAATCATAACTACAGTGGGTTTTTCCATTGATAATCAGTTTGACCTCAAGTTATAATTAACGCCCTGTGCTTAGGTTTGTTAGAGTGTACTTATTTCTTGTGATTATGGTTTACACTCTTCTTTTTTGATTACTTGCATGTTTTGATCCCTCTGTTTATCACTTTATCCCATATAAGTCTAGTTATGTCTTCATAGGATGCACTAGTTATGAAGAGCTTCAAAGACTTTGGTTCAAATTTAATAAAAAATTTTAATGAAAATGTCTTTCTGTCTTAAATATAATACTTGATCAGCTGCATTTCTATTCATTCACTTATTTCTTCTTTGTAGCTGTCACATGAATCTGTCCAAATGCTGCAAATACAGGAGATATTTTCTCCTTAATTGCAAATATGCTTACCAAGTTAGTAAACTGCAGCAACATTCTTCTTATAAGTGCCTTACAAAGGAGTGCCATAGTCTTCTAAGAAAATGAAAAAACTTATTTTCCCAGGCTAAGGCAGGAAACAAAGTTTTGGGTTGAGTGTTACTAGAAAGATTGTCTCTCTTGAGGTAGAATCCTTTTCACGTATGATATACCTGCCTCCTTCCCTCCTTCCCTGCTTCCTTCTTCGCTTCTTCCCTTCCTTCCTTTCTTTATCAACTGCAGAGCCTCATCTTACTTGAGGGTCCCACTCTTTCCCATCTGCTCACAATTAAGAAATGCTGCTTTCTATCTTACACTTTCCATATTCAATGAGATTTCAATTTTATTTGTTCTGTGTTTACTGCATTCAAAGTTATTTGTTTCTAGGTAATTTTTTTTACCCACCGTAACACACACACACATACATCACTGGCCTGAGACTCAGAATACTTTGGTTCTAGTATTTTCCCTACTGCCAACATAGTATTTGACAATGACTAGTCATCGCAGTTTTCTGAATTTCTTCTGTTCTCTTTGGTCTATGAAAACATTTGCTGAAATGTTGAACTTTTCAGTATGGAAGTTTCCAAGCTGAATGACATTTTGGGTACATATTCTAGAGATAGCTTTGAAGAAATTCATGTGTAATCTTAGACTATGGACACATGTGAGGGCCATAGAGTGAGCTATAAATATGAATTCTTCGGTGACTGTATAGTAACTAGAAATGTTTGTAGATATCACCTAACCTCTCAGATTGTTAGTTCATTCATCTGTGGATAGAGATAAAGAAGATATGTACTATGGGAAGATTTGAGATTCCCCCCAAAAGCAATTTATGGTTTACAGTAGTGACTTTATAGTTGCTTGTTATCATTGTCATTGCATAAAAATATCATTGAATAAATATCACTGAATAAATTTTTTTCAGTCTCATTGTCTTCTTTAAGTTAATATTTTTACTTGATTGTGTTTTGTTTCTAAGATGCTCAGGCCCTCCTTCCAAATTTGCTAATCAGAAAGTCACCTTTCCTCTTGAGAGAAATAGAGAACAAGTGGTAAGAAAAAAGATCAATAAAAGGTATTAAAGAGATAGGTATTAATTTGTATGGTTTTGTAATATGTAAGTATTCTGAGTTAACTGAGAAGAAGCATTATGTAATTAGAAAACATTATTCACTGCATTAAGTTGTGAATACTCAAGGCTACAGACAGACCATAATAAAGGAAGTATTAACTTCAAAATCTGCACAAACTCTGTAAATGCACACTTAGTAAACACTGACAATTTATCGTTTTTCACTTTTCACTTAAAAGTAAAACAAAGACAAAAAGTTAATATAACACAAAAGTTATGACATGATTATGAAGTGCCAGAATTCAAATCTTTTATTTAGTGTCCACTGTCTGCAAATTAAATGTAAATGTTAAATTAAATATAACTACAGATTGTGCCAATCATTGACAATTACAATCAAAATCTTGTCTATGTGCATTTGAGCTACACACATTTCCTTATTGTTATATTGGCATCTTACATTTGCATATAAGTGGACACAGCACACTTGTATATTTAAAAATCATCTTAATTATCTTGTAAGAAAAAAAACACCAGAGATAATTAGCCCTTTGTTATAAATGAGAAAATAGGATCATAGAAATCTTCAATCACTTACCTATGATCCCATTAAAGAGTTTATTAAGTTCACACTATTTTAACTATAGTGGTGGGCATCTATACAGCATGGAAGCGAAATTGTGATTGCTCAAATTTGATTAGAGTGGTAATCTGAGGTGTAGGTTAGAACAGGTTGAAAGGATACTTGAAATCAATGTGAAGAAATTTAGAAATTTTTGTGGATAGAATTGAAGAAACAATTCATGGCTTTAAATAAAAGACTCTCCTAATTATAACTGTGGTATAAAAAGATTAATATGGTGAGAACATGAGGATTAATGGGAACAGAGGCAGAGACTAACAGGGTGATTGGAATAGTTCAGAAAATAAGGCAATGATGAACAAAGCATTTAAGGAAGCAGTATAAATATAGAGGGACTAAATTGTTGAAATGCTTGAGAAAATAGGGATTACAGGGATTAAATAAAATATAGTGATTGAATTTATCTTCCTTACCTGAGTTCTGATGTAATAAAAAAGATATAGGTAAGTCTGCTTAATGACTGGGATTTGTGGTTTAGCAAGAATATAGGCTTGTTGCACTATAATAAACAATCGTACATATTAAGTCACTGGGGGACAAATATTTGTGGGCCTCCCTGGTGAGAAAGTCTTAGTTACCAGCTATGAAGAAGTGAGGAATGCCTAGAATGCATGCTTTTGTGGGCAATATGCTTCTGAAAAAGTAGAGAAGGTAGTTTAACTAAGATGCTCAGGCCCTCCTTCCAAATTTGCTAATCAGAAAGTCACCTCTCCTCTTGAGAGAAATAGAGAACAAGTGGTAAGAAAAAAGATCAAATTTTGACCAAAAGATTATTCTAAGGAAGGTCCTCCACACAAAAACATGAAGACTTGGAAGTCAGTGAAGATTATAATAAAATCATCCTTGATGGCTTACATTTAACCTAAGTCTGTAGGAAACAATTAGATAAACTCAGACTAAAGCAGGGTTTTAACCTCAGCATTAATGAAATATTTAGCCAGATAATTATTTTTGTTGTCATTAGAGAGTTTTCCTCTGTCACCCAGTCTGGAGTACAGTGACTTCAAACTCCTGGTCTCAAATGATCCTCCTACCTCAGCCTGGTGAATAGCTAGGATTACAGGAGTGAACCAACCTGCCTGACAGATAATCCTGTTTTTTAGGGAGCTCTCTTGTACATTACAGAATGTTGAGCAACTTTCTTGGTGTCTACTTACTAGATGGCAAGCCAGTGTCACACTTCTAGTTTTGATACCCCAAACCATCTCCATACATTGGCAAATTTCCCCAAAGAGCAAAATCTTCCCTGTCCTTAATTGAGAATCATTGGCCTAAATGAAGAAGGCCATGAATTTTTGGTCAGCTAGGCATTCCTGTACCCCAATGACAATTCTTTTATATCCGTAGGGATATGAGTTTTAATCTTTCTAAATTAGTGTTTCCAACCTTTCTAAATTAATGTTGCATGAATCTCTTTAAGTATATTACCATAATTTTTTTTTAGTTTCAGCAGACTATATCTGTCATTATGAGAAAATATAATTTTCATTGAACCTGAAATTATATGAAAGATGTTGATAGCTGGAAGAATACTACTAGGAATTCATTCTATGTAATTATTTTTTCACATATTCATAATTTTTAACAGTGAAAATTTCTGTGAGCACACATTGATTACTGAGTAATATTCCAAGAATTATGTATAATAACTTATTAAACTGTTATAATATTAGACATTTAGTTTGTTTTTACTTTTTTAAACTGAATAATACTGTATTATTTATCTTTTTGAATGACTACTCATATTTTTTGGATACTTGGGATATTAGTTTAGAAATTAAATTAAGGGATTAAAGAACATGCTACCCAAAACAGAGATCAAAAGATACCTGGAAACAAATGAAAATGAAGAAACATCTTACCAAAATCTCTGGGTTGCCATGAAAGCTGTAGTAAGAGGGGAATTTATACCCCTACAAACGCACATGAAGAAAATGGAAGGATCACAAATAGCCTAACAAGCCACGTAAGGAAGCTGGACAAGCAAGACCACAAAAACCCTAATTTCAGCAGAAGAATCCAGATCACCAAAATAAAAGCCCAAATCCAGGACATAGAAGACAAAAAGATAATACAAAAAATCAATGAAACAAAAAGTTGGTTCTTCAAAAGGATAAACAAGATCGATGGGCCCCTAGCTAGACTGACCAAGAAAAAATGAGAAAAAACCCAAATAAGCACAATCAGAAACACAAAAGATGAAGTCACATCTGACCCTGAAGAAATACAAAATATCATTAGAGACTACTACATACACTTGTATGGAAACAAACTTAAGGAAATGGAGGACTTTCTGACATCACGCAACCTACCTAGGTTGAAACAAGAAGAAATTGAGACCCTAAATAGACCAATAACCAATCAAGGAAATCAACTACATAATAAGAAAACTACCTACAAAAAAAGCCCTGGTCCAGATGGCTTTCCACCAGAATTCTACAAGACACTTAAAGAGGAGTTGATACCAATCCTACTGAAGGTATTCCAGGTGATTGAAAAAGATGGAACTCTC
>NW_007246670.1:66037-67101 GCF_000164805.1 Carlito syrichta | reverse complement strand
CAGTCAAAACAAAAACCACATGATTATATCATTAGATGCAGAAAAAGCTTTTGATAAAATCTAGTACCCCTTCTTGATAACAACCCTCGAACATCTAGGCATACGGGGAACATACCTCAAAATAAAAGCCATCTAGGAGAAACCCACAGCCAGCATACTCCTAAATGGACAAAAACTGAAACCATTTTCCCTGAAAACTGTAACAAGACAAGGATGCCCACTCTCACCCCTCCTGTTCAACATAATATTGGAAGTCCTGACTCGAGCCACCAGAGAAGAGAAGGCAATCAGGGGTATCCAAATAGGAAAAGAGGAAGTCAAGTTATCTCTCTTTGCAGATGACATGATTGTATACCTTGAAAACCCAAGAGAATCTGTCAAAAACCTCCTTACACTGATAAAGACCATCAGCAAAATCTCAGGATATAAAATAAATGTGCAAAAGACAATCGCATTTCTTTACACCAATAATAAACAGAAACCCAAATAAAAACCACAATTCCATTCACAGTAGCCACACAAAAAATGAAATACCTTGGCATCTTCCTAACCAGAGATGTGAAAGACCTTTACAATGAAAACTACAAAGCACTGCTCAAAGAAATCAAAGATGACACAAGCAAGTGGAAAAATATCCCATGCTCATGGATTGGAAGAATCAACATTGTGAAGATGTCCATCTTACCTAAGGCAATCTACAAATTCAATGCAATACCCATCAAATTACTAGCAACATTCTTCTCAGACATAGAAAAAAAAAAAACACAAGAATTCATATGGAAACACAAATGACCAAGAATAGCTAGAACAATCCTCAGCAAAAAAAGCAAAGCAGATGGTATCACATTACCAGACTTTAAACTTTACTATAAAGCTACAATCATCAAAACAGCTTGGTCTTGGTATAGGAACAGGCATATAGATCAATGGAATAGAATTGAGATTCCAGAAGCAAAATCTCAATTTCTCAATCAACTCATCTTCGACAAAGCCTCTACCACCTACTCTTGGGGAGAGGAGAACCTATTCAGTAAATGGTGCTGGGAAAACTGGCTGACCACATG
>NW_007246670.1:36863-65759 GCF_000164805.1 Carlito syrichta | reverse complement strand
ACTGACAGCTTCTGCAAGCCAAAGAAACCATCAAGAGAGCAGGAAGACAGCCTACAGACTGGGAAAAAGTATTTGCCAACTCCAGGTCTGACACAGGCTTAACATCTTGATCTACAAGGAACTCAAATGTGCTGAAAAGAAAAAAAACAAACAACCCCATTATAAAACGGGCCAAAGATACGAACAGACACTTCTCAAAGGAAGACATTCGAGCAGGCAACAGACACATGAAGAAATGTTCGACCTCACTAATAATCAGGTAGATGCAAATCAAAACCACACTGAAATATCACCTAACTCCAGTCAGAATGGCAGTTATCAATAACTCAAAAAACAACAGTTCCTGGAGAGGGTGTGGTGAAAAGGGAACATTTCTACACTGTTGGTGGGAGTGTAAACTAGTACAACCTCTGTGGAAAGCAGTGTGGCGATTCCTAAAAGCTCTAAATATCAACCTCCCATATGACCTTGCAATCCCCCTACTGGGAATATACCCTGAAGACCTCAAATCACTCTATCAAAAAGATACCTGCACACGAATATTTATCGCAGCATTGTTCACAATAGTAAGAACCTGGAAGTAACCATGCTGTCCATCAAAAGCAGACTGGATTAAAAAATGTGGTACATATACACGATGGAATACTACGCAGCCATAAAAAAGAACAAAATCATGAATTTCGCAGCAACCTGGATGGAACTAGAGTCTATAATACTGAGTGACCTCTCACAGAAACAAAGATCTGAGTATCACATGTTTTCACTCATATAGTGGACCATGAACATCCAATGTAATACTATTAGAAAATGACTGACAGTGGTGGGAAACAATGGGAGGGGGAAGGGAAATGGGATTAATGGTAGTAAATATCTGTCTGGGGCCGGGGAGACACCTCTTATCAACAAGGGTGCCTGAACGAAGCATATTTGTATACCTAACCCTTAACTGTACCCCACAATATCATAATAAAAAATATTTATTATAAAAAATGCTATCTTTGATTTTGTGCTTACATTCTTTTCAGAAGAGCTTGTACTGATTTTAATTGTAGTACTGTGATTAATTAGGTAGAAACCTTAATCAGACCACATGGGTTGAGACCCCAATTCACCTATAACTAACTGTGTACTTGGGCAAGTTTTTAATTGCTTTGTGTCTCTTTATTTATTTTTGTAACGTGATGCAAATAAATACCTACCTCAAAAGGATGTTGTGAATATTTGATGAAATAATATATAAATATACTGTATACAAAAGACTTAATGTAACTGTGCAATAAGGTCAGTAAAAATATGTGTGCTGAACTAACACATACTTTTGTGAATATTAATTTGTATATTTTAAGAAATGTTTGCTAATGTCCTAATAAAAATTATATTCTTATTTCGAGTTTCCTTATTTACATTACTAATTATTTTCATGTATAGATTAACTATATATTTTTTCTCTATAAATCAGAAAGCCATTTGTGTCTCATTGGTAAAAATAATTACTTGTACTCTTGTGAATTTGTATTAACTCTCTAATTACCAAGAAGTTTAGCTCCTTTTATGCAATATGTTTTGCAATGTTTCTTTCATTCTATAATCTGTCATTTTGTTTTATAGTATAGTTTTAAAAACTGACAATGTAATAAAATATTTGAATTCTATCTCTGGTGACGTCTCCCTTTGGTGTTATGTTTAGAATATGTTTCTGAGTCTTAGAAAATATTAATCAAAATTTTTTTTAGTTAAGCAGCTTCATTTTCAAAATTAAATACACCAGGAATTTATTTTGGTCTAAGTTAAGCATATTATTTATGTCCCTCATTAATTCCAAGAGCTATTTAGCAGATATTTTAGGGTTTTGAAGGAAAATAATTTATGGCTGGAAAAGGATGATTAGGTCTCTCTTTCCAATAGCTCTTATTAAATTGTCTTATTGCTTTTCCTATTTGTTCCAGACTTAAGAATTCAGCCATCAGTGTTTCTCTGTAAAGTGTAACACTTGCTTCCTGATTTCAGAATGACAGACTTTTTTTTATCACATGAAGAAAATATCCTTCTATTTTCTAGTTGCCCAGACTAGAGTGCAGTGGCACAATCATAGTTCACTTCAGCTTTGAACTCCTAGGCTCACATGATCCTTCTACCCCACCCTCCAGATAGCTGGAACCACAGGTTTGCACCAACCCACCTGGCTAATTTTTATTTTTATTTTTAGTAGAGACAAGGTCATGTTATGTTTCCCAGGCTGATCTCGAACTTCTGGGCTCAAGCAATCTCTCACTATGGCCTCTCAAAGTGCTGGAATTACAGGCATGAGCCACCAAGTCCAGTGGCACACCATTTTAAAGAGGAGTAGTTGTTAAATTTTATTAAATTTATTTATGACATTATTAGCTATCTTGTCTTGGAGGATATATCTGACACTATGCACAATTATAACGAGTTTCTGAGAAAAATACACAAAGCAAACATTCCAGGTAATTGCACATTCTGTATTACATTATACATTATTATAGTTGTACTATATTTATATTGTTGTACATATTATACTATAGTTGTACATTTTGGGGGGTATATGTGATATTTTGTTACATGCATACCAAGTGTAATAATTAAATCAAAATAAATGGTATATACATCACCTCTAAAATTTATCTTTTCTTTGTATTGGGAACATACCAATTCTTTTTTTCTAACTATTTTGAAATATGCAATAAATTATTGTTAACTATAATTTTCTTACTGTTACATGTTTCATATTATTACCTAGAGTTTTGAATCAAATATCTTGGGTGTTTGCTGTTAGGCTTGGATCACATTTCTTCTAAATACTTTTTTTTGTGTGTGGGGGAGATAAAATAATTTTTATAGCAAACATTTTTTTCTAAATAAATTCTAGTTCTATATCAGAGTATTGAAAGACCTATAAAT
The DNA here is from genome assembly GCF_000164805.1 of Carlito syrichta. Classification (NCBI taxonomy): domain Eukaryota; kingdom Metazoa; phylum Chordata; class Mammalia; order Primates; family Tarsiidae; genus Carlito; species Carlito syrichta. The sequence continues at coordinate 62,837 of NW_007246670.1, read as the reverse complement.
GGAAATACTGAAGTATTCACAGAGATATTTAACTGAGATGCACAGTGTGTCCCTGCTTATGAGCGGTAGGACTGAAATTCCAGCTCAGGCTGGCTGGGTCCACAGCCAATTGTCTTTATTGCCAGGCTCATGTTATTGTATTTATCAGACAAAACTGAAGCTGACACAGAACAACATTAAATAAGATAAAAAAGGCTACTTGCTACTTATAACAAGGCTAAAATCTTGTTATTATTCTTTCTTATAAAACAATATTAGGAAATGATAACAACAGTGATGCTGATGATTATATGATGATGATAATGACTATAATTAATACTTAATGTTTACTACATAAGACATCATGTACCAAATTTCACATACTTAATTTTATTTAATCTTATTAAATTAAGAAACAGTAACACAGGTAAGTTAAGAAATGTAATAAACATGGCACTTGCAAATGGAGATGGAATGTGAGAGCAGAAATTTGGAACATAGAGTCAAGACCCACACCTTTATTTCCTAGTAAGACTTTCTTCTATAACCCGTTCTGTAAATGATCCTGCTTACAAGGTTTTGTTTTTTCCTGATTCCTGGTTTCCAAGAACCCAATGTACTACCTTTTATATTCTATTATGTTCAACATTGTTTGAATAGTTGAAATCTCTATTGGGATTTTGAAAGAGAAGAATGATAGATATAAGGGGAAATAGATGGGAAAATGAGACACCTGGTTATTGTTAACTTGTTGGACTGTTCCTATAGAGAATTGCAGTTTATTTCTCAGGTTAGTGAAACTTCTTCATCCCCAAATTCTAGGAACAATAGAGTTCAACAAATGTCTTTTTCTAACTTCTTTGATGTTGTTCATACTATTTTCTATCAGAAGATGGAGCATATGGTTACTAGTTTATGACAGTGTTTCTAAATTTCCCTCATAATTGATGTAATTAAGGTAAAGTCCCTCTGGATTTTAGCGTATGTTTTCTTTCTTATTTAGTTAGTAGTCTTGTTCTTATTTATTTTCTTTTGTTTCTCTGATATGCATTTTAATAGGATGGGAAGCAGAAATCTACAAAATTCCCTGATCACATAACCTAGAAATATCTATAACTTCAACTTACTTTTTAACTATAAGTAATACTGAACTTATTGAGTATCATATCTAGGATGATTTGAACAGATTTGATCATGTTGTAAATGTGTTAAAAAATCAGTTAAGACAATATCTTTCAAGTACAATAACAACAACAAAAAAGAAACGATTGAAGATTAACTTTTTACCTCTGAAATAATTCTAGAGCTACTGCTTTAGGTGAGCCCATAATCCTCGCCTATCTTCAATAGGATCATAATTTTCACTTGTGAGTAAAAAATAAGCAGTTAAATAATCTCTTTTGGGTCATGAAAATGTTAACATATCTCAAATGATGGATTTGGGTGATTTGAAAATAGTACTCTGTTGAAATATTTAAATATATGAACAAACGGGCACAGGCAATCATCTTTCTAAGATATGAAAAGCGATAAATACTAAAGTCATTTTTTGTTGATGTAGAACAGCAACAGCCCCAATTTAAAACTATGTCAAAACATCTTCACCTAGAGTAACAGGAAGTTAACTTACTTTCCTACCTGAAACAATCTAAAGAACAGACAGATATAACAATAGTTTACAAGACACTAGACATCAGATGATAAAGGGCAATAATTCCTGTGATGGCCTATAAATGCCCCCTGTTTACCGCATTGTGAAAGTTTCCAGGCAGTAGAATGGGAAGGGAAAACCAGCACAATATCTGACTTGCAGAGTAGGGTCTGGGGAGGACAAGGGGCACTAGAGTGTTCAGGGTAGAGTAATAGATGGGAACGATCTGTCTAGAGACAGAGTAATGACATCTGTAGAAGGCTCCCTTCAATAATTCAATAGAATAATGATATCTGCATGTGGAAGAAAAAAACTACCTAAGACTGGTTAAAGAACTGACTGAAAGAATGAGAGGCAACAGTTCCCTAGATCAAACATGCCCAGGATAGTGTGTGCTTTCACAAATCAGACTGGATACCTCATCATTGATGGGACATTATATAGCGTACTCAAGTAAGTCTTGCCTCGGAGTGGGAATAGTTTGTCATTAAACTATTTCTCAGATTCTAAATAACAAATCACAAAAGCAAGATTATAAAGCATTAAAATGTTCCCAAATATCTTAACAGTACCTGGGAATAAAGTTCAAGAATATTTATAAAAATACAAAAATCTACAGAACCCTACAAGGTAAAATTTACTGTTTTGCATCTGCTAAAAATTATTGGAATAGGCTGAGTACAGTGGTTCATGCCTGTAATGCCAGCTCTTTGGGAGGTCAAGGTGATGGGTTGCTTAAGCCCAAGAGTTCGAGGCTAGCCTAGACAACATAGAGAATCCCATCTCTACCAAAAAATAAAATAAAAATAAATTAGCCAGGCCTGGTGGTGCGTGCCTGTAGTTCCAGGCTGAAATGAATATTCAGCATCATAAAGGCTGTTTACCTGAGAATGATCTATGTAGTCAGTGCAATTTATAAAAATTTTTGAAATGTGTAGAGAATATAAATAATTAAAATAACAGTGTGTCTTGATCAATGTGTGACTATAAAAGACTAACCTAGACTGGGCCATTTATTAAATATAGAGGTTTATTTAGTTCATGGTTCTGCAGGCTGTACAAGAAGCATGATATCAGCCTCTGGCAAGATAGAAAGCAAGAGGGGGGCAAGTGCCAAGCTCTTCTTAACAGCCAGCTTATGAGGAGACTAGTTTGTGGAAACGAATAGATGGTGAGAGAATGATATCAGGCTATTCATGAGGGATCTGTTCCCATGACCCAAACATCTCCCACCAAGCCCTACCTCCAACTTTAGGTAGCAAATTTCAACATGAGATTAGTAAGGCCAAACAAACCATGTCCAAACTATAGCACTGTGAATAGCACATTTCCTCACACATTCTCACTACTTGTTATATAGTAGTACTTAATACAGTGAGATATATAGTACCTAAGATAGTGTGATATTAATCTAGGTTTAGATACTTATACCAAGAGATCAGTTACTTAGACCAAGAGATCAGAATAGTATAGATACAGACTTGCATAAATATGAGCACTTGATATGATTTTACAGATCATTGAAGAAAGATTGAATTTGATAATGTATGTGAGAACATTTGTTACCCATATGGAAAAACAAGTAAAAATGAACCTCTATTTCACACTTTGTAAAAATAATGTTATTTGCGTTCAATTTCTACACATAATAAACACGTGAAGAATACCTTGTATTGGTAAGAAAGCAAAACACAAAAGATGTAAATTATAAAAGAAAATATTGATAACAATTATATTATAGTTACAAAAATTCTTAAGCTGAGAAATACCCTAAAGATATTGGATATTAAGACAAAAGTTGGGAGAATATATTTTCAACATATAAATCCCAAAAATAATTTGTGTTTAAAATATATAAAGTAAACTTATCAATCAACAAGAATGAAAAGTAAAGCAAAAAATGGGCAAAGCAATTAGAATTTTCGGAAAATAGAATAAACTAATAGATAATTAATGAATGAGTTCAGAGAATCAGCATGTTAGTTATAACTACCAATAGAAAAAAATACTTGGAAACTACTCAAAGCTACAATTCTACTCAAAGCTACAATTCCACAACTAATGGATTGACAGAAACTACCATCTGACAATGCCACATTATGGATCGGTTTGTTGAAGTAGAATCTCTCATACACTCAGAGATACATATCCAGTAGCAAATGCTTAACTAGTTTGAGAAATATTTTGACATTGCCTAGTAACCTTGAAATGCACCTGCCTGGCAGAGTGCTGTGGCTCAGCCTGTAATCCCAGCACTTTGGGAGGCTGAAGCAAGACGACTGCCTGAGCCCGGGGATTCAAGACCAGCCTGGGCAACTAAGTGAGACCTCGTCTCTACAATAAATCAAAAAAGAAGCTGGGTGTGGTAGCACGTGCCTGTAGTTCCAGCTAGTTGGAAGGCTGAGGTGGAAGAATCGCCTAAGCCCAGCAGGTCGAGGCTACGGTGGCCGTGAGTGTGTGCACTACACTCCAGCCTGGGCAACAGAGTGAGACTCCTACTCAAAAAAAAAAAAAAAAAAAAAGGAAAAAAAGAAAATGCATCTGCTCTATTTAACAATTTCACTAAATATAATCATAAAGAAACTCTGGCAAATGCATGCTGAGAGAGATACATAAGATAGCATCATTATTCGTAACACATATACACAAAGTGGAAGTTACCAAAATCCCCTGAAATGGTAGGATGAAAGAAGGAATTAGAGTATATTTACAAAATGGAAACACATATTGAAGTAAAAATAAATAACATACACCTATGTCCCTTGGTTGGATTTCTAAGGTAAATATGCAAGTTCCAGAAGAATATATGCTACATAATTCCACTCATACAAGTTCAGAAAGAGTGAAAACTAAGTTTTATTTTTAGGTATATGAATTTAAGAGATAAATTCTATAAATAAAAGCAAGGGAATAATTAGCACAATATTCAGGATAGTGGTTACCTATAGTGGGACAGGAATAGTATGCAATATTAGAAAGAAGAACAGGAGATTTCTGTTGTAGTATAATATTCTATTTCTTGACATAGGTGTTAGGTACAGAGTTGTTTCATTCTTTTTTTTTCAAATATGCATATATGCATCCATACACTTGTATACAGGATACATTTATATCTGAAGAAAAGAAAAAATAATTGGAGTTTTAATTTTTTAAATTTTTTTGAGTAGGAATCTCACTCTGTCGCCCGGGTTGGAGTGCAGTGGCATGCTCATGGTCACCGCAATGACCACATGCTGGGCTCTGGCAATCTTTCTGCTTCACCCTTCCAAGTAGCTGGAACTACAGGCACACACTACCACATCCTGCTAATTTTTTGGTTTATTGTAGAGTTGAGGTCTCGCCAAGTTGTTCAGGCTGTTCTCGAACCTGTGGGCTCAGGCAATCCCCTCACCTCGGCTTCCCATAGTGCTGGGATTATAAGCTTGAGCCACCATGCCCAGCCAATAATTGGATCTTTAAATACTAACAATAAGCTTCTTTATAGAAAATCAGAAGTAATATTTAGAGAACATTATACTTTTTTTCCTTCACACTATTTAATGTTATTACTTTTTATTTAGGAAAAAAAATATATATATACATAACTTCTTGGTGGATTCCTTGATTACCTAAATCCCCATTGGAATTTGAACATTTTGCAATATTTTATAACACTATATGCTGATAACTCAAACATCTATTTCTACCATCCATGTCAATATCCTGGGTTCTGAGTCATTAATTATAGTCTTAGTGGACATCACAACTTTAAATTTCAAAGATTTGAAAAGTATAATTTCAGTAAGATCAATTATTTTAGTTTTCCTACAAAAGGAAATTTGGTCAGACTTTAGAGAAAAGTAAGAAGTTGAAGAACCAGAGTCCACAGAATCACAGGGTGATTTTAGACTGAGGCTGTAAGACAGCTAGAAGAATTAAAAGTTGTGCTTAGAGTAGAATATTGGTGCTTATGTGCTTTGGAATAGAACATTTTTGAACAATGATATAGCTCAGTCCACATTTGTCATGATTATTTAAGAGTTTCAGTGATTTGAAGATTTTGGAGAAGAATCAAGTAGGAAATTTTTGTTCCAAGTCACCTGAGAATACAAAAAGAAGGGGCAGTGGCATATCAGCCACCTATGTAGAACAAAGCCAAATAATGTGGTCATTAAAACAATGAAATTTGGTAAACAAAGTTACAGCAAATTCACATAAATCTCAATAAAACCTAGACTCTTATATGTAGGAGAATGTGGTAGGCAGAATTCTCACGTGACTCTATGATTTCCACTTCCTTGTGTAATGCCTACATTATATGGCAAAAAGGATTTTGCAGGTGCAATTAAGTCTCCTAATTGGTTGACTTTGAGTTAATTAAAAGAAAAATTATGTGGGTGGTTGTGGCTTTTTTATATAAGCTAGCCGCTTAAGTCTAGATTTAGAAGTTAGAAGATAGGAAGTCAGAAAAATTCAAAGCATGTGGAATTATAATTACTTAATATTTTCCACAATCTTATGATGATAATATTTTCTTAGTAATTTCAACAAATGCAGAAGAAAAGTAAATAATGTAATGGGCTAAATATTAAAAAAGGAAATGTAAAAATATCATATGATATCTAGAAAACCAGTTAAATATAGCTAGAATTAACAAGTATGTTGACTGGAAAAAAAATGCAAATGTACAAAATACTACCTTTTTAGAAAAGTAACTGAGATATGAAAACTTGAAAATTGCATTAAGAATAGCAACAAATGCTATTTGCAACAAATATAACAATAAAAGTAACAAAATATCATTATACTGAAGACAAGGTATTGAAATCAACCATCTTGAAAGGATAGATCTCCTACAATAGGGGTTGACAAACACTCTTTAAGAATTCACATGGTGTTTTAGACTTTGTAGGCCTCATATGGCTTCTGTGACATATACTTTTTTGTTTTGTACAATCCATTAAAAATGTGAAGGATATTCTTAGCTCATGAGCTTTACCAAAACAGGACACAAGCAATATTTGGACCACAGGTAATTTGCCAAAAACTGACCTATACTGGAATGACAATTAGAATGGCATCAGACTTTTCATCAGTACTAACTAAAGCAGGAAGACAGTAGAATAGTGTAAAGAACTGAAAGAACAAAATTATAAAGATACAATTGTGTTTCCAGAAAAGCTATTTCTCAAGAAAAATGATAAAAGTAATTATATATATAAATATGCATTTATATATAAATATAAAGAAAAATACATATTTATATAATGCATATTTATAAATACATATTTATATAACATATATATCCAAGAAGGAAAGTAATCCTAGAATAGTTCAAGTTTTGAGAAACAATGAACTATAATGAAATGCTTACAAAGAGAAAAGAAAGTAAACTCAAACATTGTCTATGTACTATAATAATTATTGTGTTAAATATAAAATGAAAATTAAAGATAAAACTAAGGTTGCCAGATTTTGTACTAAAAATATAGGGCACTCTGTTAAATTTGAATTCCTGAAAAAAAAGAAACATAAATTTTGGCATAAATACGTGACAAATATTACTCTGGTCAAAATTATGCTAAAAAATTATGTGTTGTTTATCTAAAATTCAAATTCAACTGATAGTTCTGTATATTTCTAGTAACTCTGGATAAAGGTAAAATACATGGTAGCACTTTGAGCTCATATCGCTAAATAATTTCATTTTGTAAAAATAGAGGTTTATAGATATTTAAGTTTCTATAATACTCATGCTAAAATTTCAGTCAACTACTAAAACAATAGAAATATAATTCTTTGGAAAGGCTAACAAAAGAGACAAGTCTATATTGACATGCATCAAGCAACAAGCAGAATTAAAGTGCAATAATGGTAAAGGAAATAAACAAAGATACACAAAACTCCAAATTTGAGACAGAAAAGCAAGAAAGTAGGGAAAAAACATAAAAATAGAATCAAAACTAAAAGCTACTTAAAAAGTACAAGTATATCAATTTTAGCATAAGTGTAAATGAAATGAACTAACTATCAAAAGTCATCTATTCTAAGACTTAATTTTGAAAAACTAACTATATTGCTTTCAAGGAGAAAATACTTAAGGCATAAAACTGTGAAAATATTGAAAGGCATACAATGAAAACCAGATAGTGCACAAAGATGACAAAGTTGTATCAATAGCAGAAAATATAAGCATAAAGAAGTAAAAAATTAGAGATTACATTGTCACTTTATAGTTATATAAATCAAATAACCAGGACAGAAATAACAATTTTAGATTCATAATTACTCAATAAAATAGCTTAAATATTGATGGATTTATAAGAAATATTAGACAAACCTATCACTCCAACGGAAATCTTCAAAACACTTTTCTTAATTATTGAAGACCAAGTAGATGTTCACAAAATTGCACTTTTATTAACGATTTGAGCAACACAGTTAACAAGTTGTAAATAATGGGTATATTTAAAATGTTACGTAAGAAATTTAGACAGGACATGTTCTCAAGCACATGCAGAACACTGATAAACATCTATTCTTTATTGTTACAAATAAGCCTCAACAGATTTCTTAAAATTAGATATGTTGGATAGCCATTAGCAAATTCGTTTAATGTAAAAGGTCTAAATATTTTAGGCTTCACGCAGTATACATTCTCTGTTGTAACTGCCTAATTTTGCCACTGTAACACAAAATCACCAACAGAAAATATTTAAATTAATTGACTTGAGTGTGTTCCAATACAGGTTTATTAGAAAAATAGCTGCCTGTATATATTTGACTTAGAAGCCCCAATTTATTGACCCTTGATATAGAATAATATCTCTAAATGCAACATAATTATGTAAGAATGAATAACCAAACTATTTTTTTTTAATTGCCATATATTTAGAAATTCACTTAAAAAACTACTGAAAAAACTCGTTGGTCAAAAAACATAATGAAAAATGTTTAAATTACTTAAAACTGAATGGCAGTGAAAGCACCCCATAATAAAGCTTATAGACTGTGGAGAAAGTGATGCGTTGAAGGAAATTTATAGTTGTAGATATATGCATAAAAGAAGTAAGCTTAAAATTATTTGTTATATCTCAATTAAGAGATAAAAAATTAACATAGAAAAAGAAAGCAGAAAAATCAGTAAAGCAAAAACAAAAGCAATGAAAAAGTAAAACAAAACCAAAAGCCAAAGAGTGTCCTTTGAGAAGACCACAAAATAGGCAAACATCTATTAAAATTGATTTTTAAAAAGAGATGAAAAATAGAAAAGAATAATAAATGGACTCTTAAAAATGGACATATATGCATTACTCATATAAAATAATAAAAAATGAAATGAAAGAATATCAATGACAGATTTTCCTTTCTTGCCAAAATAAAATTGCAGGAACTGAATCTACCTTCCTTCGTGAAATACACTAAGAAATCATGAAAAATTTCTGAAACAATGTCACTTAAGATATTGGGTATCAGGCAATGAAACAGTGATCCCCGAGAGACAGGAAAGAAATAAGAAGAACCCCTAATGCCTCAACATACTGCCTGGAGAATGCGTCCAATCCATGACAAAGAATGAAGGAACTCAGTCAGACCCAGTGGTCTCCCTGAGTTGAGGGGATGAAGCTGAAAGCCCCCAGAAGCCAAAACAGCTAGGATTTCTCTACTCTACAAGGCAGAGTAGTAAAAAAGAGTACAAGGTACAGAGGCCACCTCTGAAGATCTGCACAGGTTTCTTCCTTCTTGAGTATCTTGCAAAGTTGTATTCAGTGCATGTGTGTAAGAAAACTGCCTAATGTCATGGAAAGAACTACTGCAAAAACAAAAGATCAGAGAATTTGAAGCACAATTTGAAAACCTAAATTCAAAAGGAAACACAGAAAGCAAAAATGACTTTAAGAATGAGTAGATATTAGGGAACAGTGGGAAAAACTTCAAGCAGTCAGGTACATACATAATTCCAGTCCTCAAAAGAGAGTGAGGTGGAAAATATGGAAAGAACAAAAATACGTAAAGAAGTAATGACCAAAAGTTTTTCAAATTTGGTATATCCTGTAAACCTACAGATTTAGGAAGTTTAATAAGCCCAAGCAACTGAATAAATATGAAGAAAATGACACCAAGTTTTATCAAAATAAAATTGCTTAAAACTACTGTCAAAGAGAAAAACATCAAAAGAGCTGATACAAAGGAACAAAGGTAGACAGTATGTTTCTTATCAGAAACAATGTAAACTAGAAGATAGTGAAACAACATTTTCAAAGTACTAAAATAAATAAACTCTTAATCTCGAATTCTTTACCAGATGAAAATACCGTTTTAAAAAATTATTTTACTTTAGGATCTGGGAGTACAAGTGCATGTTTGTTACATGTCCTTATTTTTTCCACATTCTCTTGTTAAAGTTTTTCCTTGAGTTCGAATGCCAAGTCTTCATCCTGCCTTCTCTCCATGCCTTGAATTTAGACTTACTGTCTTGCAAATTCCTAATTATACTGTACAGCTCAGGTAATTCAGTGTAAAGATTTTATTATTCTAGGCCAGAATAAAAAATTCAGTTTATCTGATTCCAAGTCACATTGTACATATACCTATTATGGTAGTTATCATCTTATCTCCTAACTTTTTCTTTGGCTTTGCCTCTACTGATAAGCTGTATGCTGTCTGAGCAGACTGAAGAAAGTATGGAAAATAAGTTATATTTAATTGGTGACCAGATGATAGATACTAGAAGTCTAAACTGAGTATTTCAATAAATCTTGACATTATGAGATTGCTATTGTTTCAGATTCCCATCACAAGGTTCAAACAGAAAGACCTAAATGGACAAATAATAAGTAAGGGAATCAAGATTTGAGATCCTGACTGTCTGATTATAGAGTCTATGAATTCTTATCACATAGGTCCATTACACTCCTGTGGCCAAGTACAGGAGCTGGCTCCAAAGCTTCTCAACGTATCCTTAATAGACAAATAAATGAACCATGTGCATACTGCATTTATGCAAATAATATTAATACACATTCCTGTCCTCCAGTGTTTATAGTTTACAACACAAATAACCATAATACCAAACACTCCACATGGTGTGAGAGAAGTAAAACTAAATTTCATGTATGCAAAGTAAAAAATACATAGCATAGATTGTGTGGAATGGGGAAGCATCAGTAAAGATGTGATAGAAGTGATACTTGAATAGTCACTTGATAATCAGGTAGGATTTCAACCTATAAAAATGCAGGTGTTGGAGAGAAAAGAGAGATCAACAGCAAGCATTTCTAACTAAGGAAAGGTATCAAAAACAGTTAAGTAAAGAAGATGTTTACAGAATTATAAATAGTTGTCTATTTGCAATATAGCAATAACATTAAAATCAGGTCAAAGGAAGGAACTTCCTCTTTTGGTAAATGGAAGAGTTTGAAGCCATTTGTACCTGAAAAAACATGACCAAAGATTGTGTTTTAGGATGATTATCCTAGCAGGGGAATGTTGTGTGGGCTGAAAGAGAGGAGAATACGGAGACAGAAAATCCATGTAGGAAGAAATCTCTAAATCACTGAGAGAAAAAGCGATTGAAGCTTAAGCCAGAGAACAGGCAGGGAAAACAGACAGATTCAGACTAATCGAGGAGATATTATAAACATTTTTAATTTATTATTTTCATTTCAACTATTGTATTAAATCCTGTAGTGGTGTTTAGTACTAATTATATAACTATGGTTTCTCATAAAAAATATAAGAATCTGGGTATCAGGCTGAATGGTTCAATATTACTCATCTAATCATATCAAAATGTGAGCTTATTGTGTGAAAAATTCTAAGTCTCAAGAGTACAGTTTCTAATACTTAACAAAAAAATTCTAAAAAACAAAGACAAACAAATCAAGATGTTGCTTGTCGATAAATGAGACACTAGATCATTTTAAATTAACTATAAAGACAATTAAAGTTGTTACTTTCTATATTACATGATATTTACATCATTTGTGCTCCTTTCAGATAGACAGTCAGGCTTGTACTAAATTTTATAGGAAATCATGTTCAATAGCAACTGAATAGAAACAGATGGGCTGGAGGTATTCCAAAGACCTTACACAAAATATTTGTTATAAAAGTGTGAAGAGAATTTGCCCAGAACATTGATTTAAAATTTACTGTATTATTGATGCTTTAAATAGCAGATTTTAAAATTGATTTTTTTTTGTATTTTTCACATATTTGCCAGATTTAAAATGAAAAACATTCTAATTGGGAATTAGTCTTCAGTACTACAAGTATTGATTTTTACCACATACACTTTTGTTATCCAGAGCACAGTAAGATAGAAGAGAAGCAAATGAGACTATTCTATCAGTGCCAAAAGATTAAATGACTTATGTATTTTATCTTATTTTGGGGTATGAAATACATTAGAAAAGATATATACTAATAAGGCATTGCAAACATGGGAAAGGGAGAGTACTATGATTTGAATTCACACTGAGAAATCCGGTTACTTTGGAGAATACTGTCTTATGTCCAATACTTTGTTTTGGTGATGTGTTGGGAATTTAGTGAAACCATTTATGGACTATTTTGTATGAATTAGTCAAAAAGGTGAGTTTTCTTACATTTTAGCATGGAAGAATAGCATCATATGCCACGTTTAATTTCAGGAAAATTTTGTTTCAGTGAATACTGGTCAGTGTATATGGAAAAAAGGTACAGTGATCCTTATTATATAAAAAGTTAATTAAATCATTTGGTTATTAAAGATCTATTAGATGCACTTCTATCTTGAGTTCAAATATGTACTTGTAGTCATTGATCTCAATAAGGTCACTTCTGTGAGATGAAAAAAATGTAAAACAGAAGCTTAGAAAATTAATAAATAACGAGAAGAAATAAAAGGAATCAGAGTTATAAAAGGTGAAGAGGGAAAATTAAGCTGAGGAAGAAGGACAGAGAGAACAGAGGCAAATCCTGGGCTTCCTGCCTGTCTTGCCCTGTAACTACCTCAATCATAACTGGAGGCTCTCTCTTCTAGCCCTTCTAACTTTTATTACAATATGTCTTGCAATAATTACTCTATTCTTAATTTATAAAATGGAACATTTCATTCATGAAGGAGCATTCCATGAAACCAGAAACCAACTAGTGAGAGACAATAGTTAAATATTCAGGAATTTTACCAGCTAGTTGACAATATTGGTAGCTAAAACTGACCTTGCTGAGGATATTTATATCATGGAAAATAGAAAACACTGCACATCAGGACTTTTGTTTTTGAGAACCTGCTTACTGCACACCATTGCATTATTCCTCTTTATATCGCTTTTATTCCTTAGCTCAAATTTACCTCTTTTTTTCCTGTCTTTAATTCACCTTCACTGTGCCCTGTATATATGCTATGCCTTTCTCATATAGCCTAATTACTTAGTGCATGGAAGCATCACTGAGTGAACAAATAAAGAGATCAATCAAAATTTCTAAAGTGTTTAGAATAGTGCCTGGTATAGAAGCTACAGATTTTAAGTATTTGTCAAATTAATCAATCAATAATCTCAATGCATTTCATCAGAAAAAAATGTATGCAGCAAATGGATAAAAGTTCAAAATAGACTCTAGCTCAATGGTTCTAGTACTTTGCTGCAAATAAGAATCACCTAAGGATTAAAGTAAAAATAAAGATTCCTAAGGTCCTTGCCTCAAGCACTCTTACTCGATTCAGTTCATCTTGGGTCATTTCTATAAATTTGCAATTGACAAAAATACTCCAGGTGTTTCTTATTCAAGTAACCTAACATGTATTTTTGACATTGGCTTTCTGGTTTGTTAGGTCTTCTCAACATTTCTCTGTTTTAAATACACTTATCTTGGTATTTAATTAAACAAATACTTAAATGAAGCTTATTATGTTCTTAGTTCTTACTGTAATTAGCACTGTATAATTTCTAATTTTCATAATTCTCATAACAACTCCAGAGTTAGATACTACTATTATTTTAAACATACAGATTAGAAAACTGAAGTATGATAATTTAAGAATTTTGCCCACATCACAGTTATACAGGTTAGGTTCTTTTAAAAAGGCATTCAGATTCACATACATGATTCCAATGAAATAATTGCAACATAATTATTCATTCTAGCAACTAAAAATTTTTGAACCATTCTATGCCCATTATCTTTTGAGATAAAAATGGCAGAAATTATTATCGCTATTTGGAAGATAATAAAACAGAAGCCCCGAGGATTCAGAGTTTGCTGAAGTTTACATAGCTAGTGATAGACCTGTCATCCAAACTTAAATGTAGGTTGTCATTTACATTTTTTTTTTCTAATTTAAGTTCAGCATTCTTTTCATTATGTACCCAGTAGCAGTGTGAAGTTAGTTATTGACAATTACCCACTGGTAATCTTTTCATTGTCTCCTTGTCCTTTGCAATATAGATGCTCTCCATAAAATATTACACTTTCACAAGGAGGAAGTAACAGGCACTGATTTCTCAAGTTGTCTCAGGTTATGGCAAAGTAAAAGCAGGCCAGTTTTGACATTATCATATACAAAGTATAGGCTTTCCCTGAACAATCTGCCCCATGCAATCAATTGCAAATCTTTTTTTCTTTGAGATTAATTCCTAACCTGAACCCTACAGCAGATGTTTATGGGCTCTTTTAATTTTCCACAGTCGTCTCATGAGAGATTCCTAAGCTTTACAATACTGACTATTTTTAGTTAATCTTTTGATTGATGCCTAGATAAGCTCTCTGTGACTTTTGTGGAGAAAGTCTTGAAAGCTGAAGCATAAAAAATAATAAATTATATTTCCCATCAAGCTACCCTTAAAAAAGGGAGGCAGTTAAGCCTATTTTGATTGTCCTCTTACTTTCTAATGAGCTGGATTCCACAGGCTTTATTCTTTAAAAAAGAGGGAAAACTAGAATTTGAAATATAGAAGAGAAATGACATTTATCAACTTATCAGAGTAACATAGAGTAATTTCTCTTTTTGGTCTAATATTCCACCATTTCTTACTAGGCACTACTCAGACATGTGGCTTTTACAAATTGCATTTTTCCAGGTTTGTGAATTTTTCATGCTATTCTCATTACAAAGCATACTCTATCATATTATCTTTCTTTTTAAAAAAAAAATGCTTAAAACCACTTCATGGCCCCCCTAATAGCAAGTCATCATCTTGCTACCAAACTCTCAAAATGCTTGTAGAATATTTTTTGGCAGTCATTATCACTTTCCAATTTGTGGAATAGTCATTGTATATGCACTTTTTCTCTCTACTAAGAGTTCCTCAAGGACAGGATTTGTCTAAGCATCCTTCCCAGTGGTTTGTATAAGGTCACACACAATCAATTTATTGAATCTAAGTGGGATATTATGTCAGACATTTAACTGACCCAGGTTCTTTGGAGTATTGGGAAAATTTGGATGAAAAAATAAATAAAAAGGGAAAACCAACAAAGAAAGAAAACACTGACACGCATAAAAGTTATAAATTTTCACTCAGAATAATACTTTTATTCTCATCCTTAATCTGTTATATGAAGATCAGATAGTTATTGTGGCTACAGGATTGTAAGACATGTTTTATTATTAATACTTTTATTGGAACCCAGAAAAATAAAACATTTAACTAAAAACTGACAGAGCACACATGTTAATTTAAATCTAATCAAATGTTATTTTAGTTGGTTTAATTGACTGTTTTTACTTCTCACAAAATAAAACCTTTTTTTTTTTTTTTTAGAGACAAAATTTGCTAGCAATGTCCAGTTGCCAAGAAGCCAAAATGATTCATCCTCTGACTACTATAAAGCATTAAGGATCATTAGTACACATGATGAATTAAAAAGCTCTAAAGCAAGGTGAAAAAATAAAGATTTGAATGTTTCTTGAGAATTCAGAATTGTGTAATCACTGGGGAAATGGATTATTGTATCTTTCTCTCACATTTAGAAATAGGTTACCACTGAGGAAAAAAGGAACTGCATGGGAGTTTGGTATTGATTTTTACTGAACTCCATGGGACCTCCCTCTAAATATTCTATTACAATAAGTTCTTCAAAGGTCAGACTTTTCTCCCAAGTTCTGAAAGTCAATACAGTTGTAACTGGTAATTTCCACAGATGTTCTCTGCTGCAAAACTCTTCTTCTTAAGTGGGCCATGTATCTTGTGGAAATTTTTATCAGATTTCATTTGACTAGGAGACAAAAATTGTAAACTGTCAAAACAAATATTTAAGGCATACCATTAAATGTATTTTACATATCTTCTTCAGATAATCTATATATTTCAGCATTTGCATAAGAATTGGAACATAAATTACTTTTCAATTTTTATTAATTATTCCTAAAACACCCCAAGGTATTCCGATTCTCAGCTAATAGGAACAGATTAGTCATTTATCCTGGGGGACACAAATAATTGACATTAACATTTTAAGTCTCTAAACTCCAGTCTGCTTACCTATGCTGTCTGTCATCAACATTTTCACATTCTGGGAAATTTTATGTTCTCTAAAACAACAAATTTGAGTCGGGCTCAGTGGCTCAGCCTGTAATCCCGCGCCTTTGGGAGGCTGAGGTGAGTGGATTGCCTGAGCCCACGGGTTCGAGACCCGCCTGGGCAGCGAGACCTCATCTCTACAATAAATCAAAAAATCAGCCTGGTGTGGTAGTGCCCGCCTGTAATTCCGGCAACTCTGAAGGCTGAGGTGAAAGGATCGCCGGAGCCCAGCAAGCAAGTCGAGGCTGCAGTGGCTGGGAGCGGCCACTGCACTCCAGTTTGGGCGACAGAGTGAGACTCCAACTCAAAACAAAACAAAACAAAACAAAAAACAAAAAAACAACAAATTTGACCCAGACAGCATTATTTTCTTGATCTGTGTGTTTTGGATCACGTCGCAGGGTTGTAGTGGGTTATGGGGAAGGGACACTTAAATATAATCATAAGCTGCACCCACAAAGGGGAAATTCAGAATACTTTTATGAGTTTTTTCTAAGTGTTAGAGAAAAATTCAGTACCAACTTTTATTCGTTTTTCTGATTAAAGTAAATGTCAAGTTATCTTTGTATTTTTGCTAATTAAAGCAATTGTGACACATTCAGGTTTTTGAAATTTATCTGGATGTTTTTACCTTCTCGAGGAATGGAAATATAATTTTAGGAAATGAAGACTGCCAAATTTCAAGAAATCAAAATATGTATATGCTAGGCACCAAGCAAATAGAAGTATTTTCCCTTACACCTCTGTGCTCATCAGAAAATACTTCTATTTTTGAGGTTCTTTCTGACTGTGAAGGAATTAAGACAAATGTACCTGAAATATTAAAAAATTTAAGATTGTAGTTCTACTAAAAGAATTACAAAATTGTTTTTAATTATTAGAGTCCCAGTTTCCACACATTTGAAAAGTAGAGGTAGGTATACAGTAGACTTCATTTTTAATTATGGAATTATAGACTTTTCAAGTAGGGAGACACTTTAAATTAGTATAAAAAATTATCAGGAACAAATATAAGTGAAGATGTAATGCTGGAGGTAGACAGAATACTGAATAAACTTTGAATTCAGGACTTTTACTGAGGACTGTATACTTAATCTTTTGACCTAAGATGGAGAGTCCTTAAATATACTTGTTATATTAAGCTGAAACTCCAAAGGCTATACAATAGTAGTCAACTATCACACTCCCCTTGCACAGATATAACTGAATGCAAGGAAATTACTTTGGCACTTAGTGGGGCAAGGTGAAAGAACAAACCTAACACATATTATCCCTGGGATGTTGCACATACAAGACAGCCATCAAACTGAATTGCAGCTCAAATTCTTGTTGCCTTGATGGGGGGAAAAAGTCAATCTGTTTGATGTGACAGAGGAAATACTAGTGACTCTAGATCAATTGAAGCAAACCTAAGTCATCTTTGAAACTTAGTGGATCTACAGGCATTCTCGTAAATATATTCAAGCAAAATAGGAAGATCAAAACAAATTCACAAGAAACACATAAACCATATAAAATAAGCCGAAACAGACTCAAATATGCCTCAAATAGTTATGCACAGATGATGATGTAGCTGTGTTTACTAAGTTTAAAAAATATAGAAACAATGATAAATTTGTAAAAAATTATTTTAAAATCTTCAAACCACTAGAATCTCCAGAAATAAAAACTTTAAGAATCTCAAGCAGAAATTCAATAGAAGGTATGAAATAGGAGATTAGACACAGCTGAAGAAGAAATCAATGAACTGAATTAGCATAGACAGCAATAAAATTAAAGAAGTGATAGATTAATGCTCTAAAATATTTTTAATGCAGTTTCAGAAGGAAATAGAATAAAGATTGGAATGGAGTCAAGATAACTTTCAAGAACTATGAAAGAATCTAATCCACAAATTCAAGAATTCTAGCCAATTTCATCTATAACATATAAAACAATATTCACGTATAGACATAGTAAAATTTCAGAATATCTGATACAAATAAACGCTCTTAAACCTGTTATAGTCAAAGGTCTTTTAAAAATAACTTCAATTAGATTTAAAACTTATTTCTCAACAGTAATTTCTGGAAGCCAGAATACAGTACAATAAAAAATCCAATGTTCTGAAAGAAAGTAATTGCCAAGTTAGAATTATATACCTTAAGAATATCTGCTTCAAACTTGAAGGTGAAGTAAAGTTGTTTTTAGAAAAACAAAAACAACCTAATTTTACCATCACTCAATGACCATGTAAAATTTAAAATGTTGTCTTATATGCATACATAAAGTAGTTTCATAAAACAGTTGTAAGAGGTAGGAAAAAGCTAAAATATAAACACATGCTAAATATGTGTCCAAATCTAAATGTGTATTGACTACATCAAATAATATTTCCTTGAATGTTAAATTTATAAAATGAAAATGCATAATAGTAGATTAGGAGCGATGGTAAATGGCATGAAATTGTGCTAAGTTCTCATATTACTGGGAGTAGTTAATTTTATACATGGGTAAATTAATTATATATGCTATATTTTCTAAAGTACCAATAAGTGATTAATAAGTGCATAAATTATAAACAAATATAGGGAAAAATGGGACAGTAATGATAAAATTATCCACCTAGAAAACATAAGAAGAACAAAAGAAAACAAGAAAGGAAATGAAAATCAGTATACAAAAGAGACAAAGAATTACATGCAGATGTAAATCCAAATATATTAGATATCATATTAAATTAAAACTAAAAGTATTTTATTTAAAATTAAATACTGAAAACAAGTTCAAACTCTAAATGCTGTTTATAATAAGATGATGTATAATATAAATCACTGCAAGAAAGTAAAACATGGAGAAAATCTTACCATATAAATAATAACTAAGAGAAAGTTGATAGACTATGTTAATATTGAATGCAATAAATTTTAAAGAAAAAGAATTTATTTAATTATAAAGGTAATCACTTTGAATGATAAAGACTCCTTTCACCAAAAGGTAAAAGTTTGAGTTTGTGAGCTCTTAATAACATAGCTTCAAAATAAATAAGCACAAGTCAGCAAAGTTACAAGAGAAAATAGACAAATCATGGTGTAGAATTCTAGCACAACTTTTTCATTAATTAATAAAATAAACAAATATTGTGGTAAGGATACTGAAATTGTTATCAGTATAGTAGAATATACTTAATGAATATATATTAGACACTGCACACAGCAATATTGGAATACAGAGACTACTAGAAACAAGTGTATAGATTATTCATCATACCACTCCAGAGGAAGCCACATTCCTCAAATACATATAAATGATGTTCCCTGCCATTGGACAATGAATAAAAATTGTGGCATTACATGGTAGCACTACACTTTTAAATCACAAGTTGAAAATTTATACAACTGAATTGTATTCTTGACCATTCCTTCACTATTCAATTGATTTTGAAGAACAGTCAAATCTAAGGCTGACTTAAAGTCAAATTCAAGTTCTAGGCTAGAGATTTGCTATATTTAATTACTTCAGAATGATCATCATGTTGAATCCACAAAGCAGTATCATTGCTTGAGGCAGGATATTGATTTTATTTATAAACAAATTACAAATAAAAGGTATTGTTACCTATAATCCACATTCTTAAGTTAAATATATCTGCACAAATAATAATGGCCAAATTTTAAATTTGCAATGGCTCTCTTAAGGAATTTAGGTAATAATGGGGAAATATGTTAGAGACCATGCACGTTGTAGGGCCTGCAAAATCAAGCTTAGAAGTTTGGGTTTGATTTTATATGCACTGAGCATCACATAAAAGTTTCGTGGCAGGGTATTAATTTGCATAAAGTAGCATTTTAGGAGATCCATAATGGACCTGTTAGAGAAGAAGCTGAAGAAAAAGTAAAGCAGTAAGGAGGTCATTACAATATCTGCATGCAAGTAGTTAGTTTGTGTTTTCCAGTGGTAAGAGGATGTATTCTGGCATAAATGATTAAAAATTAGTTCCATGTATCCTTGAGAAAAAGCGTTAATATTATTATTATATTGTAGAGAAAAGAGAAAATTCATATTATTGGCAATAAAGAGAAACATTTGGTTTAGCTAGCAAATCTGGTTTTGTACTTTAGGAAAATGTATATAACTAATTGACACTCATACTTGTTCATACAGTACTACCTTTAGCAAGTAAAATCTAAGCAAAGTAAAAATCTGTGCTATTAAGATGATTTTGAGGGCAAAGGGTGTTATTGGATCAATGATTTCCTATGACAGGGCCAAAAAGGGTAAAGGAGATGGAATCTAGCATTCAAGGCACAAACATCAAATGAATGCCTTTGTATTTGTTCAACTCAGAATTGTTATTATAATTTTTTCCCAAAATAGTACAAATATTTATGTTGGTGCTAAATCCAGTATTTTGCCTCAAACAAGTACCCCTCAATCAAGGGTTTAATTAAAACTACATATTTGTGTCAAAAGATTGATCATTGGAAATATAATAAATGGAAGAAATAATTCTTTTAAAAAAAAGTCTGTATACTTTATTAGGCAAATAATTCGGGGGACAACTTTATACTATGCTTATTAAATTTAATTTTATCTGATGCTTTTAAAAAAGAGCATATACAGTTGTAAATAATATCCTCTAATTAAAACTCCTAAATAGTTAATGAGAAAATGAAACTCTTAAATAGTTTATAAGAAATATGGCATTTATATGTGATCTATGTTTCTATTTTTAAAAAACCATTAGTTACTAAGTATATTTATTTTAGTGTGGATGTAGTTCCATTCACTAAGAACTATGTTATATTTGTTGCTGGAAATATGTTCTGTTATCATTGAAAGATCCAACACTATCTGATTAAATTGATGATCACCTTTGAAAGGGAAAATCTGAATTTACTAGTGAAAAAAAGAAATGGCAGAAGAATTAGGATTAGCTGTGTTATCCAGGGTTCAAATGAGTTTCTGAAAACAAACCAGATAAAGTTTACTTTTATTTTCTCACAATGGAAAACTCACCAGGGCACTTTTGGCAGGTGTTTCTCCCACCAGCCACATTGCCGAAAGGTGTATTTATGTATCATCTTTCCTCTTTAGTTTTATAATAATGAATGCAAGTTCCAGCTCTCTGCAGATAAATATTTTGTACTTTTTGAACTGTGGTTTTTGTTGTTACTTAATTTTCTGCTTAAGAGTCCTTTTCTTTTTTTGAGAAAGCTAGATAAGATTTTTAATATGCCATATTTTAAATCATTTTTTTATATTCTGTGTTGAATTGAGTCAGTGTATATGTAGAGAGAACCTACCATATACAGGGCAGTGTGATTTCCATGTAAGATCAATAAGACACAGTTCTTGTCTTTTAAACAGCTCATAGCCCAGTGAAAAAAACACCAAGAGCTTAACAGCAGTGCTACAAAGAAATAATGGTATACTTTGGGAGCAATCATGAAGGAATGATTAACTCTGCCTGAGGGTTAATAGGGACGGCATCACACACGTGGTGCCATTTGGGGTCATTCTGGAAGAGCTGGTAAGAGTTTGATAAGTGAAGAAGAAAGGTGAGGAAAGTATTCAGAGAGGGAACATTTTGTTCAAAGGTAACAATTTGTGAAAAGACATGGTACATTGAGAGGACAGTGAATGTGTATTTCTTTTATTAGTAAAGGAGTGAGATAATACTGACAACACCAGTGTATAGAATACATTAAAGAAAAAGACGGTAGTCAAGAAAACAGATCAGAGATAAAATGCAGGTGAGATACAATACGAACTTGGAATATTTTAGTGTCATCAAATTAATAAGGAGAGCAGGAAGTTATAAAAAGCATTTCTAAATTATAATGGACAAGATTTTATAATGGTTTTAAAAATATGATTTGGCATAGAATGTGAGTGCTTAAAAGGTGGAGATTCTATATTGTTTATCCTTTAATGTTGACAGTGAGGCTAGTATAGGAGAAGCTAATGATCCCCTCAAGTACATTCTCCAAAACTGACACTTTTTAAAGATATTGTGTTGGTTTACAAGGTAAAGTCTGATGGGAACACAATAAAGGAAGGAAAATAAAAGTGAGTGTCATTCTGCTTCATATGTGATTGGAATGTGAGTGTTTGGGCCATGAAATATACAAAACACAAGAAGATGAGTGGTACAAATTGTGGCTTTCTCCATCTCCAACTCATTAACAAGACCAGGTTCCCAGCAAGGCCTACCCCTGACTTCTTTCCCCTAATTTCAGAATCCCCCAAACATTCTGACTCATTGGTGCTTAATAAAAGTCCATTAAATATATGAGTTTAAAAAAATGAATAATATCAGAAGCCCAACCGACTACATAAACATTAACTCTATATAGAGGTCTAAAAGAAGACCAGACTCTTTGGCTCAGCCTGTAATCCCAACACTTTGGAAGGCAGAGGCAAGTGGATTGCCTGAGCCCACAGGTTCGAGACCAGCCTGGGCAACTTGGCAAGACTTCGTTTCTACAAAAATAAAAATAAAAAGCCAAGCATGGTAGCATGCCCTATAGTTCCAGCTACTTAGAAAGCTGAGACTGAAGGATCACTGGAGCCCAGCAGGTCAATGCTGGGATGACCATGAGTATGCCACTGCACTCTAGCCTGGAGAATAAGACTTCAACTCAACAAACAAACAAACAAACAAGAAACCAAGAAAACCCAAAGTAGTCAAATTATCTCGTGTTCAATCTCAATAGGCAAAGACAAAAGTAGTCCTGACATTTATGTACAGCACAGTGCTGATCAGTAAAATAAAATGTGGAATTGTGGAATGATTGCATCTTCTACATGGGAAAACAAAGAAGAACCTATAAATTGGCATTCCTAGAAAAGAGATATGTATATGTGCTATGTGCAATGTGACTGTTAAAGAGACAAAAAGATACAGACTAGGGCTAAATAATAAGCAGAGGCCAGATCACATTGAGGTTTGTCTTTCATCCTGAACACAATAGAAAGATATCAAATTTTTTAGGAATATGGGTGAGATGGTAAGATTTGTGATGTACAATTAAATTTGTTTACAGTGAGGAAAATTCACTAGATTAGGGTCCAGTGGAACAGAGAAATCAGTCAGAACTTTGTTTTTCCCAGAGATTTGAGTGGATTAGGCTAGAATAGTGACTTGAAAATAGAGAATTGAGGAATAACTTAAGAGATATTTATAAAGCAAAACAGAAATTGTTGATGAATTGTAAATGAATAAATCTTGAAGGACTCCAAATATGTAATGCACAGACTGAATACATGAGACAGAAAGGATAGGACAAATAAAGGGAGGTTCTAATTCAGGAGTGTGCTGTAACAGAGAAGACTTGTGAAAAGAGTTCTAGAAGGGAGTGGCCAACTCTACCAAGTACTACCAAGAATTATATTACATCTAGACTCAACAGTGCCCGTTTTGTCCGTTTTCTTCGGTGATTTGGTGGTCCTTGGTGATTCTAGGGAGATCTGCTTCAAGAGAGTTATAGAAGTCAGGCCGAAATGTTTTGGGCAGTAAGTAGGAGGTAAGGAAATGAACAGTGACGTATATTAAGGACTCTCAAAAACGTATTTGAAGAGAAAGATAATAAGGGCGGGGAGAGAGAGAGAGAGAGAATATAGATTTAAAGAACATTTTGTTGTTGTTATTGTTGCTGAGACTTCATTTTTTTCTTTTAGTAGAAGAGATCTTGCTATGTTTCAATATCTGTGAGAAGGACACATTTGAGAATGTAGGGAGGTAAAAGAATGGGTTTCCTTAGAAAGTACAGGGAAGTGATATCCTGAATCAAAGCGAGGCAAAGTTAAAGTAAGACAGATGGCATGTATATGGAAGGCACATTTATATTGGCATACCCAAAGCTTGATGACACAAATGAATATAGTGTTGAAGAAAAATAAAGCACAAATAAAATACATGGACTGCAGTACCTCACTACAGGCTATAACACAGGTTGTAGGATGTGCTAAATTCTAACCAATTTCATAGACTGTGTAAAGTTGTTATTGAATTCATCTTTTTGTCCTTCCTTCAAATAAAGCAGTTAGAATATACATAGAATAAAATTATAAGAGGGATAATTTGAATCTTTTGAAAATTATTTTAAAAATATGACCTTCATCATTAGAAATAAATTTCTTTCAATGTACTTCAAAACCATTGAGCACAAGAATTAAAGTACTGGAGGTAAGAATTGCCTCTTTGGATGACAGTTACTTCCATACACATGTGTGTTTCTTATCAGTAGTCTTGAAGTCTTGAAGGAAGAATAAATTTTGTTATAGAGTTTTAAGATGTAAAGACTGAAGCAAAAAGTAATCCAACACCCCCTGTTTAGGCTTATAAAAATGTGTCATCTTGCTTTTAAACTAGTTAAGGTTCCCCATTGCTCCTGATAGAAATATACTGTTTGGAAGATTTTCATAATTCTTTGCTTGAGTAGATACTAACACCTTAGTCTCTTGGTATCACATCATTATATGCACTCATCTGAGATTTAGCAAATGTTCTTTAAAAAACTATTAGTAAAAAGAATTCCATTCAGGGAAATATGTTTTGACTTGGTATAGAAACTCATTGCTGCATTTAGAATGTAAACAGTGGAAAGGTACCTCTGTGATCACACGGTCTTCCAACCTGATTCAATAACATTTTGACAGAGGTTAAGTGTGATCAAAAGAAACTAAGGATGGAGATTACTGTTATCTTTTCCTTTTATAATGTCAAAACCACTCTTTTATCTTAAAGTCATGCAGACAAACTAGATTTCATGGATTGAGGTCTGAGAAACACTCAATAATTATTGGCCTACTAAAAACCAGAATTAGATAAAAGTTATGAATCTACGTCTTTCCACACTTGAAAGAGATATGGAAACTAAGTGTTTTCAAGAAAAATTATACTAGAAGACGTATAAGGAGTAAGACGAACTGACACAACCAATCACAGTTGCAAACTTTCCCCTTGGACAAGGGAGGGAGTCGATGCTACTATTTTGAGCAGTTTAAGCCTAATTATTGATTTAAATATGAAGTAATACAAATTTTACATACACAGTTGCAGCATAATAGAAGCAAATCACGTACTCAGACAAACTATTAGGGAATGGCAATGCCCTACTTTGTTAAGTGATTTTATGTGAGGGTCTCAAAACCCAGAGGAAATGTACCAAGGATGATGGATGAAAGTGTGAAATAGAATTGTCAGTCTGTAGCTGAGGCGTTGATCAAATGGCACAGAGAACTCAGGGAGACCTTGAAAGAAAGATAACTTCTCTTTAAGTTTTTTAATACAATTATACTATGAATGAATTTTTTAATCTTTTTGTTTAACTGAGATGACTTTTTCCCCCCACAAGAAGACAACTACTTTGACTGTATTCCAGTGGTGGTGATGTGGTTTGTAAATGTCACTTTGAGCTCTCTTGCCAGATATTCCTTGGGAAAATAGTCAAGGAGGACATGAAAATATCTAGAGATTGAAAGTATCTGCATTTGCATATGAAGGACTTTTTTAAAGAACATACATTTCAGCATTATTAGATTGAATTTTTAGAGTCTGGATGCATTTTCTGTCATAAATAAATGTCTACATATTAACTGACATGGAAAAAGTTATGCAAATTATGTCTTCACAAGGATATTTATAGAAGCTTTGTTTATGATTGCCAAAACTTGAAAGCAATCAAGGTATCTTTCAATAAGTAAGTGAATAAATAAACTGCGATGCACCAGACAATCAAATTATTCATTTCTAAAAAGAAATGAACTATCAAGACATAACACATGGAGAAAACTTAAATGCATATTACTAAATTAAAGAAGCCAATATGAAGAGCCTATATGCTATGTAATTCCAATTATATGTCATCCTGG
>NW_007246670.1:0-36232 GCF_000164805.1 Carlito syrichta | reverse complement strand
CTCGGAAGGCTGAGGCGGAAGGATCGCCGGAGCCCTGCAGGTCGAGGCTGCGGTGGCCGGGAGCGGCCATTGAACTCCAGTCTGGGCGACAGAGTGAGACTCCAACTCAAAAAACAAACAGAAAAACAACAACAACAACAAAAATATTAAAAGAGAAATAATACAAGTCTTTATAACTTACATAAAACTTTATAGCGAAGAAAAAAGAGAAGAAGGAAAGGAGAGTACGATCTCTCAGTGAGAAGTATCGGGAAACAGTAAGCATTTCTCTTTATTTTTCTTTGTTTACAGTTCCAAAAGTTGAATTAATCCTGGCACTCCATATTAACCATTGCAAGAATTTTCAACTATAGAATAAGCAAAAAATGAGGAAGAGTAGATGAACAGGGCAGGAACTATACAGGTATCTTCAATTATGGAAAATGTAAACACTGGTTCTCACTTGTAAAGGTAAATTCAGTGCATATATTATTTCTCTTACCCTAAAATAATAGAAAAATAATTAAGAAAATAAATGGCAATAGTGAAATAATGGTAAACAGAGGATTTCAATATGTATTTTAGTAGTCAAGATAAAAATGGAAGAATATTGATTGATGAGTAGCAGAGAAAGCTAGAAGATGGACAATGTGCAGAGAGCACTGATGGCTGTGAAAGAATTAGTCTGGTTTATTGAACATTAGTGAGGATCTGGACTCAGAGAGGGTCAAGGAATCAGATAATATTGGTTAGACGTGGCAATAAAATCAGATGGTTTAAGAAAGTATTAAAACAGTAAGCTATTTTTCTTTTATCTTCTTTTTGTTCATTTACAACTCCAGAGCTAACTTGGGAGAAACGTGCAAATGAATACAAGGCAACCAGGGCAGTGCAAATCAGAAGAATCTTATGAAATTTGATAGTAAGAAAATTTACTACTGAGAAGCATAGGAATTGTGATTTTTGAACAGAAATAACATAAAGATAATTTTAGCACATATCTTGAATTTTTAGTGAAGAACATCTACATTACATAAAATGTAAATGTGATTTGATTGTTAATTTTTTGAATCACTCTACAGTAAAATAATGGAAAACAGCTAAGATTTCAAAAATAGTATGTAAATAGTAACTCACTCTAAAAATGTAAAAGTAAATATATGAGATGAACATTGAAAAGTATAACCTGGGTTGCTTACTAGATTAAGAGCCATTTAGTAGCCTGAGAATGAGGTGACAAAGGGAAATCTGTAGATTATAGAACAACAACAAAAATAACCTAAGAATATTGTATGAATGTTGAAGTAAAAAGAAGTTTAGAATAGTGGCATAACAACTGGTTTTTTAAAAAATGGTGTAGTAGTATTAATAAGTTAAATTCCTATCTGTTGCCTCAAAATAAAGACACAAAAGGTAAATTCAGAAATCATTCAATAGTGGAATAAGACTACGTGTTATTTAGGCTTGTTGGTCGCCTCTGAGGAACAGAAGTATGCTTCTGACTTGTGAAGGTGAACATAGCAAAAATGGGTGGTAAGACAGTAGATTATTGCTTTGTTATGAACACTTTGGTAATACTTAATTTTAAAAGTTATTTGAGATAATTACTTTGATTAAAGTTAGAAAAAACTAAATATTAAATTAATGTCACCATTCTTTATTTAAAAGTAGAAACCAATATTATAAATGAATCTGTATTCATTATCAAAATTATTTAATTGAATTTACATTTTCTTCATAGAGTTATTACCCCTTAACAATATTTTTTGCTATTGCATTTGAGTTGGAATAGAGAGTGCTTTATAAGACAACCTTAGATCCTCAAACTTTAAACCTAAATTTGATCATATAACATGTCATGTCCTATTTATTGTATTGATAATATTTTATTATACATAATCATATATTTGATAATATGTTATTACAAAAATATGCTATTGCTTTGACTACCGAATAAATTTCTAATTTTCTAACATCAGATTCAATAAACACTTTTACCAACTAGTCACAACCAGTGACTATGTAATTAGGTGTAATAATTTATTCAGATTTTGAATAAGGCTATGCTCATTTCAATTTTATCTCTGCTGAACATATGTTGTATGATCTCGGATAAGTTCTATAACCACTCACTGTGAGCTAAATCATACAAGGTTAGTTTTTGGCCTCCTCCTTTGTAAAATAGGAATCTTTATTTTTTCAGAAAATATCTGCTAAATGCTTAGCATATAGAAATTACTGAATATTATTAATAATATTATTATTTGGAGAATTTCATCTACAAAATTTTCTCCATGTAGCGTATATTACAGTCTCATTGTTTTACTCACAAGATCTTGATTATAACACATTCCTTTTGTATCATTCTGCTATCATCATTTAACACTTTACTTTTACTTATTGAAATGTCTCTCATTTAGAGGTGTAGGTTATGCAGATTTTTTCGAGTAGAAACTATGTTATATTCAATGTTGTATCCCTTAACTCATTAGTATAGTGCCTAAAATAAAGACTAGTCATTGAAATAAATTCTTTTTAAAAAAGAAAAGAAAATCTAGAAATCATGTGGAATTCTTAATTCAAACTTCAGACTATTGACTTCAGAATAGAAATATTGTTATACTTAAAATATTCAAGTGTTTTCAAATTCACTAACTCCCTTACTCTAAAAATTCGGCAAGGAGAGTGTTATTACTATTCCCATATTTAAAATATTTCATGTTAACAAGAGATCTTGAGGCTTCCACCTATTTACTGATTTAGAATTAAAATAATGAGTAATAATAGTTTTACAGTTCCTCCCAATTATTATTTCTTATAGTGTGTTGTGTCTCATTTTGGAAACTGATAGAAAGTGGTTTAAATAGGATTGAAACACGGACATCATAATTGCTAACATAGTATCTTATCATTAAACATTTCTGTTTTTTCCGTAATAAAAGAGAGATAACGAGAAACATTTTTTCATGTTAATGATACTAAAATCCAAAACGCATAGTTTTTTTGAAATTTAAGGAAAACAGAACATACACTGCTGAGATATTTAAAAATGACTAAGGATATAGGATATGTAACTTAGAAAAATTACATAATATGTAGAAAATAAATTGGCTTGAAGATGTTTAGGTCCTTTTGTTAGCCATAGTAGCAGTTTTATCGTTGTTTAAAGCCTAGAAGTTATTTTGTCCAGAGGTATATATGTTATATCATTTAACGATAGACACCCTGAAAAAAATTAACCTCTGTCATTACTTCTCTGTCTGCACATGGCTAAACCATTCCAAGTCACTATTCTTCAGTTTCCTTACCTGCAGCTTGATACTTTCAATGTTCTTTTCCAGTCTAGCATGCTACAGTGTCACAGAAATGCCTTTAAAATGAAATGAGTAACTCAGTAGCAAAAAGCAGGGGAGATAAGAGATTGCTAAAGACTTTGAAGCAGGGTGATGTCCTTATGTAATATAGTATGCTTTCCACGATTCCAGAATGACTTGCTGCTGCTTTTTATAATTATAATAAAACCTGTTAAATGGATTATAAAGAAAAATGGTATACTGTGATACTGTAACCATTAAAATAAAGCTGTTTCTTTGAACTGAAAGAAAGACAACATACACTTTCACAATGATTTCCATTTGAAATGACCTTATGGAAGATGACTTGCACTCCTTCATTCTAAATTACAGTACTTTCTTCTAAAGTATTAAAAAAAAATAGTTTTTAAGTTGGAACTCCCTTTGGGTGATTGAACTACAAAGCATTTGTAAGACTCAGAAGCTGCCAGAAGGAATGCTGTCACTGAGAGAGGAAGATTAATAGCAATAGTGGCAGTCTAGATTTGACCCTCTGATAATCTGAGGCCTCTAACAGAATGAGTTACCTCAGAATTACTTTTCCTCTGATGTATTTATAGAGAGGAACTAGGGCAATAGGTGGACATTTCAAACTCCAGCACATAATTCTGAATTTTAAAATTATTGAATATTGAGAGAAGGGTATATATTGAACTGTATGTATGTTTTTACTTGAATCACATTTCTAGAAGTAGTATACTGATTATGTTATTGTGGGAACTCCTAAACAGCATAGTATTTTATCAAAATTTTTTTGAGGTTTTATAAAAATAGTCTTATCACAACAGCCTCTAGTACCATGAACAGTGAGAAAAAAGCCAGGGAACATCTCTGTTAAAAAAAAAAAAAAAAAAGATTTTTTAGGACTTCAATGCACCATATGTCAGTGCTGAATATACAACTTTCAAAATGTTCATGGCCGAGGTATAAAAAAATACTGCTTATTCATTCCAGCAACAGGGATTTCTATTTGTAGTAAAACATTTAGTGTGGATCCTCCAGCTCCAGATTTGATCCTCAGTTGGAGACATCATTATTGAATGAAATGCTGTCTACAAATATCAAACAAGATCCTGAAAATTGTAGTCAATACATTTTGGGGAAACAAATAAAGGTTCTGTGGCCTGCTGATCCTTTTGGAACTGCCTTGCTTTTCAGAGCATTGTCACTATAGGACCAAAATATATGTGAAAATTCTAATGATGGTGCATAACTTTCCTCCCTGTTTATTTATTACTTCCATTTCTCAGACGGCCTCAGGATAGTACGCGACTGAGGGAAAAGGAACTGTTAATAGCTTGACTTTAAGGTAACAGATGAAACACTTGCTTTCACAATTTCCTTTGACATTTGATAGAATACAGGGGTTAGGAAAGGAATGAGGAGGAGAGGAATATTTAGCCTAGCAAGAGTTTTCGTATCAGATGTGGAAGTGACAAAAGAATGGTGACAATTGTAGGCATTCTCACAACGAGATTAAGACTAATGGAGCTACTCGTTACCCTAAAGTATATATATATAGGCATCTGGTAATTAGAACATACTCATAAATTAATATACCTTTAAATTAGATAAATTAGATGACTTAGACGATGAAATTGATGGGGAAAAAAAATTCTATGGAAAGCACTATGGCCCTTTCCTAAGAGTTGATAACAATAACTTCAAAAAATGTTTTTGGGGATAAATTAAGGAAATTATACAAACAAATAAAGTGCTAAATTATTTGTATGATGAGAGACATTTTGGAATGCAGATAATGACAAGATTGATACATTTCATGAAAAACTAACTATTAAATTCAGACCTGACGATTGAGTGACATTCCACCTTTGTCATTCAGGGCCTCCCATTATCCATTTTGACAATTAAATGCTGGGAAAGGCAAGTCAACAGTTCCTTTTCACAATAACATTCAGAATTCTATGCAAAGCATAAATTAAAATTTTTTCTATACTGACTACTCTATGATGGTCTTTGCTTGCTTTTCTGGCTTCTTTATCTGTAAGGACTATTTATTTATAAATAAATGTTATGTATACACATGTATATGCATATACACACAGACACTGCTATCTGAAATACAAGTACTTATAATAACATGCACACATGCAAATTTTATGTTCACTTTGGAATTTGGCAGTATATTGACATCTCACATGCATTATTAGAAGCTTATTAACTCTGGTGTTTGTACTCTAAATATAATTAAAGAACTAATGAGAAATTTGAAAGTTTATTTATAAAATTTTAACCAATCATTTACAATTATTATAAAAAAGTATATTACCATAACTCATTTTGTTATTAAATTATATTTTCAAAATAATCTTAAAATGTCAGATCCAATTATTTTATTTGAGTCCCTCAATAGTATCTTTTTTAGATAGGACCTTCAGAATAATCTGAGAAAAAAGAAAATTTCTACGTCTTGTCGTCCCCTAATCTCCCCATATATTAAAACATTTTTAGAGCATTTGCCACATGTGAATAGCACTCATCTGTAACTAGTGCTTTTTCTTCCTCAAAATAGTTAACAAACAAGGCCAAATCATCAAGACAACTCACAGAAGAGATGAGAGGTAATATGTATTATTCTCTATGTGCTCTAGAACTTATTCTTGCCTTGGATAGATGCAGACCTTTGGGAAGAAGAATACCGAGCTACAAATAAAGTGGCTATTTCAAAGACTGGTTCAGAGGAGAAAGCTTCTAAAAGTAGAAATGTCCTAAGCAAAGGGCATAACTACTAAATAAATTAGCATTTTTCAAGCAACTCTCCTCTCCACTCATTCCCTAATTTCATTTTCTTTGTTTTGTCTTCCTTGTGGGGCTTACAGGCAAGAACTTGGGAAGATGGAGAATTCAGCTTGCTTCTAAAAGTCAGTCTGTATAAACCTCTGAATTTCTCACCTGTGCTTTCCTCTTGGGATGCATCTGGTGATTCTATAGAAATTATCCTTTAACAAACTTCAGAAGATAGTGCTGATATTCTAATATTTCTTATTGCTTAGAGAAAGTCAAAAAAGATTTCTTCATCAAGTTGCTGATTAGATCATCAGCAAGATGTATTGACTATTTTTCCTATATCTGATAAATTATAAAATTATGCTTTACCCGTGTTGTGCTTTGGCGTGGTCCAGGGATTCCTGTTTAATAGATATATGTTGAATAAAATATTACAAAAAATGAGTTGGTCTTCTCAGTTTTATTAGCAAATGTCTACACTGTACTCATTTTTTCTGAATTATTTGGTTTCACCCAACATTTACTCCAAAGATTAACATTATGTTGGGTCTTCTTTAATAATGCTGAGTTGTTCAATTATCAATAGAGTGAAATTGATTCACTTATTCAACATGCATTTACGAATATATTCTATACATAAAACACTCTTTTAAAGTGAACAAAATGTATTGCATGCTCCTGAGTCTACAGATCATTCTGGGGAAAGTGACATGAAAGTAATTACCTTAATGATTATCATTAAGATACATAACCAGATAAAGAGGGGAAACAAACCAATTTTTGCCTGTGGATCAGAGATGTCTTCAAAGAGACTGTGATAAAATTTCCACAGGATGACAAAAGTGGAGAATGGGCATTTCTTCCATTAAAAAAAAAAAGCATATAAAAGAGCATAAGGCCACAAAAGTGTATTAGAAAATTGCAAGCATTTTTGTATGGTTGGAGTATAATATGATGGTAAAAAAGATTTATTGAGCATAAATTGGAAAGCTTCTAGTAAAAGTTAAAGTTAGCAAAGATATTTAGAGGAAATTTTCTAAGGGATCTTTTCTATGCCTCCTAACTTTTAACTCGATTCAAATTATATGACAAAACTGTATATTTACATATTTGGAACACATGGATTTCTTCTACTCAGCTCATTATTTCTTACAGAAGTGTCTCCACTGAGATATTCTGATATTTTTTTCATCCTTATACAAATCATTAAAAACTTTTATATGTCAGATTTTGCATATGTTGTAAATTTGTAGTTGATAATTTTTACTCTCAAAAATCAATTACATAACATACCAAGTGAAAAATGTATTTTAATATTTGGTTCTCATAAATTATTTTTCTTTATTGAAGCAATTCTAAGTTATCTCCTTTTGATAAAAATCTATCTAGCTCCATGTTTTTATTTTTGCATAGAACACCAGAATATACAGATGATGCTTTGTGAATTATAACTGTTATTTCTTTCTGTTAGCATTGTTCTTAATTTCTATTTCTCTTTTAATATTTTAGTGCTTATGTCCTTTGATATAACTTTCTTCAAATTAGTTATGTCAACATGTATGATATAAAAAATCCACATCTTAGCCAATAATGATGTGCCGCTGTGTTATTACTACATCTCTGATACCCCATTTTCAAAATACTTACTTTCCATCATTTTTCAGATTAAAATGCTGTATAAAGTATGACCATGTTGAGTATTAACATTAATATTTAATTAAACATATTAAATATGTTTAATATCAATACCCATTTTAGTAAAATTTTGTTTCAACAAGGTTTAGCTCATATATTCTGAATCTGTTTTTTTGTTTTTTTTTTTTTTTTTGAGTTGGAGTCTCACTCTGTCACCCAGATTGGAGTGCAGTGGCCGCTCCTGGCCACCGCAGCCTCGACCTGCTGGGCTCCGGCGATCCTTCCGCCTCAGCCTTCCAAGTAGCCAGAATTACAGGCATGCGCTACCACGCCCGGCTGATTTATTGTAGAGATGAGGTCTCGCTGCCCAGGCGGGTCTCGAACCCGCGGGCTCAGGCAATCCACTCACCTCAGCCTCCCAAAGGCGTGGGATTACAGTCTAAGCCACCAAGCCCGGCTGAATCTGTTTTTTAAGTTATTTTCTGCTCTTTTAAATCATATTAAAGAATTCAATATTTAATTATACTAATATAATTTGACAAGACAGATGAATAGCCATGACTATGCTTTTCTTTAACAATTATAGGAGAGTTTTGTGTTCTGTCTATGATTAGTGGTATAATTAATGAACATTTCCTTTTGTTTGTCCCTATTTTCCCTCGCAGACTTTCAGAGGCAAAAAGAAACTTGAATACAGCCACAATTTATTACAGAGAGCACCTATTACACACATGTATGCATGAACACAAATTATTCAAATACAAAGAAGAATAATTAAAATGTAACTTCTACTGCAGAGCAACAAAAAGTCTAGTTGAAGGATAAAATATACAGATAACAATAATACTCACTATATCATATATATGTATTTAACAACATAGTGTTAAAAATTTGGTCTCTAGAGACAGATGGTCCAGGCTTGGATTCCAGACCTGCCAGTTACAAGTTGGGCATCATTTGGGCAAGTTATTTTACCCTTTTAATCTTCAGTGTCCTCATTGTACATAAACAGGACACTATTACATTCTTTTAGGGCTGGCGCAAGCATTAAATGATAAAATTGCTTACACTTTACTTTTCTTATTATTATTATGAGAGACATAATATGGGAGATTTAAAATACTACAGAGAGAGGAGCAAAATACTGTGTAATAGTTGCTATCAAGGGATTCTAGAGATAGCAATCAAACTGGGCCATGGGAGGTTTTATTATTGACAAGTACAGACAGTTATTCTAGGCAATATGTTCAAAGGCTTGGAGGCAGGACAACTGGCATTTAAGACTGATTTGAAATATAAGGTTCATGTGAGAAAACACTGAGAAATGGGACTGAAACTTGAAAGGTCAAAGTGTGGAAGGATGTCCATCAATTTGTCTCAAAGACTACTTAAATTGTAGCTATCTGTTAGATATTGAATTGTTTTCTCTTCAGACATTTAAGCAGGCTACTATGTAATCTTAGTCACATAACTTTTACAATATTAAGTTGACTTAAACTTCTGCTAAATATTTTAGGCTTATATATATAAGCACTTTTAGAAATTATCACATTATCTCACAGGTATGTGCACACACATACACACACAAGTATTTCAAAGCAAACAAACAGTAGCATTATTTTAAAATGTTGCTAATGTAATTAATATCAGACATTAGGCTGCATGATCACATTTTGTAAAGAAGTAGGATGATGCTGTTGAAAACTTAGTGTAATGATTTAGTAGGTCAGGAGAAGCTTTTGCTTTATTCTGTGTAAACATTTTTATTGTTGATTTGCCCTTTTTCTCTACACAGATTACAAACATCAGTAAAGATAGATAATAATGTGACATAGACAATACTCCTCTGTACTATCAAAGTCTACAAAATAAGAGAGATAGCAGAGTAAAAGCTGTCTTCTAACAATTGATTATGTCAACTATAGTCTCTGTAAGAGATAAGAACATCCTAATTTATATGTATGCACCTGGAATGTCAAATTTCCAATGGTTTAATACCAAACAACTCACTTCAATAAATCTTGTTGAAGCATCTGTTCTAAACCAATTGCCATACTTGACTCTGGCGGAGAGGGCAAGGAGGATGAAGTTGAGAAACATATATCTCATACAAGGCAAACAATAATACAGATGATCCGAGACTTATAAAGTAAAAAAAATATGACTTTACAATGTTGCTAAAGCAGTAACAGTAGAGGACAATAGGATACTCGCTCAGGATTCTGGGCAGCGACAGTGAGTTGCAGCTCCCAGTGGTCCCAGTGATCAGGAGGGCAAATAACAGATACTCTACAGCAGGAGTCCCCAACCCTCGAACACAGACCCAGTACCAGTCGGCGGCCTGTTAGGAGCCAGCCACACAGCAGGAGGTGAACTACAGGGAGCAAAGCTCTACCTCCTGTCAGATCAGTTGCTGCATTCGATTCTCATAGGAGCATGAGCCCTATTATGAACTGTGCATGCGAGGGATCTAGATTGCTGTGCTCCTTAAGAGAATCTAATGCCTAATGATCTGAGGTGGAGCTGAGGCGGTGACACCAGCACTAGGGAGCAGCTGCAAATACAGATCACCATTAGCAGTGAGGATAGACTGCACAACCCTCTCCCTCCCCTGCCTTTCCGCATCTGTGGAAAAATTGTCTTCCATGAATTCCATGAAAACCATCCCTGATAACAAAAATGTTGGGGACAGCACCTCTACAGAGTATTGTGTTGCCAGAAAATTTCGCCAAGCTGCAAACTAGTAAGTATTCTGAGCATGTTTAAGGTAGGCCAAGCTCAGACAATTTTCAGTGGTTAGGCATGTTAAATGCATTTTTAACTTAATGATATTTTCAAGTTATGATGGGGGACTCAACAACAACAACAACAACAACAGCAGCAGCAGCAGCAACAACAGCAACAAAAGCCCATGAAACTATATTTTGGAGGGCAGACCTCTTGTGTACAGGCTTCCCTAGCTAGCGTGGCCATGCCCCGCATGTCTCTGAGGCCTCTTGGGCAGCAGACACCTAAAGCCTTGGTGGCGGACCCTCCTGGTACACAGGACCAGCTTCTGGGACTTTTCTTCCATTGGAGCATGTGGATACGCATTTCATTTTCTCCCGCCTCAGCTTCCAGTTCTTAGGCGGCCAAGCTGCCAACTTGATCATGACCTTGTTCCGGGCATGTCTGCCTGGGTAGAAAGAGAGCCACCTGGTCTGTCTGTGTGTCCCGTCCTGCTTTCCTACCGCCCCTGGGTGTGGACAGGCCTGGGGTCTCCAGTGAGTGTGCCCTTTTGTCCGCGCGGGGGATGGCAGGGACTTGGTGCCACCCATCTCGGTCCCGAGATGACCCCCAAGTCACATTCAACAAGGACAGGGCCGGAAGGCCTGCAGCACCGCCACAACCGGTGCTGGGGTGGGGAGAGAGACACCGGAGTGGTGTCCCTACAGCAGTCCTACTGGCTGGAGGCTTCCTGGTGGTCTCGGACGTGTGCGAGGTAGACACTGGACGTTGTCACAGGTAACAGTAGGAAGCCAGACCGCCGCGGGGCTTACAGCCCTCATGGCTGAGAGTTGTGCACGACCTCCAGCTGTGGGCAGAGAGTGGCTGGCGTGTGGACTTCGTGACAAACAAACAAACAAACAAACAAACAAACAAACAAACAATACTTCCTCATACGCATCAATGTACCAGCTAGCATTGCTGTGAGAGGCTGCATTCAGCTTCAGTGATTTTTTTTTTGAGGGAGGAAGATTCTTTCAAGGTATTTGCTCATTTCATGACGGGTGATTTGCATAAATAACCTGCCCACACCATGCAGACTGTTTAGCGATTTTTGACTACAAAAAATTTTTTAAAAAGAAAGAAAAGAAAAGAAAAAGAAAAAAAATGAAATGACAAGGCTGGATGAAAAACAGAACATTTTGGGCTCAAGCATCTTCAACAAGAGTGCTCTTATCACTACCATAGGTAGCCTGGGTGGGATAAAGGGAGAGGTGTGGTGGAAAATGGGAATGTGCAGGAGGAAGGAATGTGAGAGCCATGTGCTGGAGTACAATAATGGGGAAGACTGGTCTTGAATAAGATGGAGATTCCAGAAGCTGACTGCCTGGGGTTACTTCCTGGCACACCTTTTGCTTTTGTGTAATTTTTGGTAAGTGATTTAACCTCCCTAAATCTTCTATATCTTCTATAAATTTGAAATGATAATATCAATAACTATCTTAAGGGGCTATTGTGAAAATTAAGTGAGAAATGTAAAGTGCTCAGCACAATGCCTGTAACTTTGTTAGAGCTTAATAAATATTCATCATCATCGTCCTTATTAAAATGGTATTGTCATTATTATTACAACTCACTTATGGTATAATGAATAATGGGGTTTATATGAGGTTTAGGTTGCCTTCGAAAACTAAGATACAGAGTGGTCTTAATTAGATGAGGAACCCCAGGACCATCTCAAGCCCCAGTGGCCTGATGCCTAGACATTTAGAAATCAAGTTAGCTACATTCTATTTGTAGCTCTGGGAATCAGATGAGCTCTCTCATTAATAGCACAGCATGATTCCTATACCCAATTACACCATATATGTAATTCTTCCTTGTAGTGCAGTTCTTTTAATAGTGTGATTGAGGTTAATTATGTAAATATATTTTGCCTCACCCCCATTTTCACTTAACTTAAAGCTCCCTGGTGGCATGGATGAATGAGCCTGAATTCATCTTTGTATACAACTTCATGACTGGTATGTAGTAGAACTTTAATAGATATTTTTTATAATGTGTGCTCTCTTGGGTAAATGGAGAATTTATAAAATTTTAGAAAACTCCCCAAGCACCTCTTCATATTTCTTACTGCTATGTATTTTTCTATTCTTTCATAAACAATTCTAGTGTTCTTTATAAGGCAGTCATGTTAGTTTTCTGAGCTCTCCTTGCCAAGGCAGTTTTTAATCTGAAGTATGGAGCACATGTAAAGAGTTTTTCATTTCAGCCTGTAAAAATAATAAAGTTGAATTCTTAGTTCAAAAATACTAGGCATGAGTTAGGTGATCTTTCACATGATGGGGACTTAAGTGTGTCAGGCTCCCTTCATTATTTTCAAATTATCAATTAAAAATAGATGTCAGGAAAATGACTAATTAATGGTAATATTAGCAAATTCTCAGTGTTAATGAATGTGTTGTGGACCTTCGAAATAGTAGGATGTCATTTTTTTTTATTTTTGAATATCTTATCTAGATGACTTAGGTTTTAAATGGTGATATTTTGATTTTATGAGAAGGTTATTATTTTCTAATAGTTATTACTTTTTAAAGAGGAATAGAAATTGTATTTAACTTACTACATTCTGACAATCTGATAGGGCCTATCTTAGAGTGGACAACTACAATTTCTCAGAGATAATGAAATCATCTACTCTATCCTCTGGACCATTGTAAAATTTGTCTTTGTGGTAAACTGCTTATCCTAAAACTTGTTCAAGTGTAGAAAACGCCTTAAAATAATGAATTGTTTTTAATGGCAACTTTACTGAAGACAAAATAGTAAATTCAGAGGCAAAGTGTTTACCTTCTGAATTATCAATTTCATTGATTTGAAACTTTTTAGTAAAATGAACATTTGAATTGATTTGGAGGAAGATCTCTATTTTAATTTCAATTAACATTGTTTTAATTTTATTAAAGAAAGATACACACATAGAAACAAATCAGTTAGGATTTTGTGTGCAGTAAATAATAAAACTCTTGGTTTAAAATAGCTTAAACTATAAGGGTAATTACTATCTCACTATAGTCTGCATAAGTTGCAAAAACAAACACAATTATTTCATATTCTCTATGTCCCTTGTGATATAACTTTGTAGTTCCTCCCATAAGTAGGTGAGATCTGTTTCCCTATCTCTTGAATCTAACTTGCTTTGGCTGAAATATTGCAGCATAAAAGAAATTGTGCCATATCATGCAATGGCCTCAAGAGGTCTTAAACCTCTGTTTGTTTTTTTGGCAATTCTGCCTCTGGTATACGAACAAGTTTCAACCAATCCCCTGGAGGATGAGTGACTATATGGATCAGAGCCAAATCATCCCATTTGTTCTAGCCAAGGTATCAAAAGTGAGAGACAGCTTAGTGAAGGTGAACAAAACCTGACTCGCTGCAGACAACAGATGCTGACTGAAACCAGAACCACCCAACTGAGCCCAGCAAAATTTGCTCTCAATAAGACTTTAAACAAAATAAATGGTTTTAATTTTAAGCCACTGAGTTTGGGAAGTTTTGTTATGCAGTAATAGTGGATTGATACATTTACATGCCTGGAAATCAAGAAGTAAAGTAAGCTATAGAGATGGTTTATACAACTGATGTGATTTATAAAGATCATCAAGGAGTCAGGTCTTTTATA
The DNA here is from genome assembly GCF_000164805.1 of Carlito syrichta. Lineage (NCBI taxonomy): Eukaryota > Metazoa > Chordata > Mammalia > Primates > Tarsiidae > Carlito > Carlito syrichta. The sequence goes on along the minus strand of NW_007246670.1, from coordinate 22,129 downwards.
TCTCTTTTCTCATCTATTCTTGGTGTTGGTTTCCTGACTAGGTAATAGCTGTTTCTGGTATCTCAACAATAGCGACATGGGTAGGAAACAGTTTCTTGTGTCTGGTTTTCTTTAGGAGCAAAGAAAAATGTTATTTAATTGTTTCAGGGTAATAGTTCTATCTAGGAACTTCTGACTTCATTTCACAGGAAACTTACAAGTTTTTAAAATCCTGTTCCCCTAAATATATCAATTGGAAAATTGGGGAAAATGTAAAAAAAAAAGAAGAAGAGCATTACAATCTTATGCAAGGATTAAAACTGATACAAACATAGAGATGTTCCTGGTGAGAAGGAACTCATCAATGGTAAATCAAAAGCAGGAGAAGAAAACGTGTGTGGAGTCAAAGTTAAGACAAGCACTTCTAGGAACTGAGAGAGTAGCAGGCAGGACACAGTATTCACTCTCTAACTAATCAGTCTTGCCTGTCACAGTTGCTGTGTTATAAGGGTATGTTTCCAGTCTTGTGTACTGCTTGCAATGAGCAATTCTTAAAAACAATATAGATAAGTTTTTACATGTAGTACATTTATTCAGTTACTATGACTGATGTTCCAAAAGAAAGTCTTATTACCAAAATAAATGTTTAAATTGGCAATTTTAACACATGATTTTGTGTAGGAGACCTAAATATTATGTTATTAGAATAATACCTATGTCATTTTCTCTTGTATTTGCTAGTGTTTGAATAGTTGTTGTAGGCTACCAGTGATTTTGGTTTAGTATTTGGTACATTCTACTACATTTAATATTTTTAGTTGTTCGGCAGTTTTAAAGATGTTCTTAATAATGATTAAAGAGCATGAAGAATGTTAGACGTATTTTAGAATTATTAGTGATTTTGCCTGTCCTCAGAAGATTTAGTTGAAAGCCATCTTCTTACCTTTTCCCTACTTTCCTATTGGGTTGTTTGTCATTTTATTATTGCTGTGTAGGGGTTTCACGTTCTGTATACAAGGCATTTTAAAATTATAGATATTGCAAATATTCCAATCTGTGGCTTGTCTTTTTACTTTCTCAATCATTTTTCTTCATAAGTAGAAGGTTATTTTATTTTAATCAAAGTAATATTTTGTCTCTTTATGATTTGTTATTTTTGCATAGGTTTAAAATGTTAATCTATCCAAAAGTTATAAAACATCTTCCTGTTTCTTTGTAAGCGCTTTTCCATGAATTTTCACATTTATATCTGTAGCTCATCAACTCATCTGGTATTGAATTTTTGCATATGACATAAAGTAGAAATAAATATTCATTTTGTTCCTTTTGAATATCAAATTGACCCAGCATTATTTAATAAAAATGCCATTTTTCTCTACTAAACTCCAGCCTCCCCCTTGTCATAAATCAGATGACTATGTATATGGATCTTTTTTGTCTTTTCTACTCTGTTTTATCTATCTGCCTTAATCACATTAACTTTCTAGAATGTTTGATATATTTTGCTTAAATTCTCAAGCTTTATTCTTTTTCTTCAAAATTGCCATTCTTCTTTTTGAGCCCTTTTAATTTTTCTGTATATTTTAAAATCAGCTTATAAATTTCTAAAAAGAAAAATACTTTCAGAATTTTGTTTGGGAATGCTTTCAATCTATAGATCAGTTCAACCAGAATTGACATGTTTTATACTTAGTGTTTCAATTCATGAATATAGTGTATGCCCTTCTATTTCCTTAGTCATCTTTAATTTTTCCTACTAGTATTTTGAAGGTTTATTGTAATGTTCTTGGGTGGTGGTCATCAGATCTATTCCTATGTAGTTGATGCCACTAAATAGTTTTACTTTTACAATTCATCTTCTATTTCATTGATATATAGTAATACAATTGACTTTTGAGAACAGAACATAGATAAACTGAGGTTTATTTTTAAAATCCAATAGTTTCCCTTTAATTTTCAACATATGTAATCATATTATTGCAAATGATGATCATACCCTTTATTGATCTCCAATCCATATGTCTTCTATGTTTTTTATTGAACTTCTTGCACTGGCTGGTACCCTCATTACAATGCTGAATAAAAATGATAATAACTGGCAGTCTTATTTCATTCCTGACCTTGAAGAAAAATGTTCAATATCATCACACTAAATGAGATGTTTTATATAAGCATTTTATAGATAACATTTTTCAGTTTACAAGGTAACTCTGAAATTGAGTTAATACTATTTTAGATGTTAGTTTTTCATTTATGTTTATGAACGTGATCAGTCTGTATTATTCCCTTCTTTTAATGCTCAGTATTTGTGTCAAAGTATTGTTAACCTTGTACAAGTACTTGGTAAATCTCTCTCTCTCTCTCTCTCTCTCTCTTTCTCTCCCCCCCCTTTCTCTCTCTCAAAATATTCTTTTGGAAAGTTTATACAAGATTGATGTTTTTTTCCCCCAAGTATTTGTAACAATCCACCAATGAAGCTTGATGCTTTTTTGTGGAAAAATTCTTAATACTGGATTCAATTTATTTATTTATTTGAAGATTTTTATATTTTTCTTTTGTCAGTTTTGTTAGGATATTTTCCCCCCTACTTCTAAACATGTTTCAGTTTCTCCCATTAAACTAATGAAACTTACCATTTTTTTTACCACAATTTATTCTCCTTATATATCTCCCTCATAGATAATTAATCAAGAGAGATATATGTGCTCTGCATCTCAACTTATTCAATTTATGGTAAGCCCAATCAATTATCTAGAACAGTTTTTATAATTGTCATTAATGATGTACACACTGCCAAATGCAACAGGCATTTTAGTTGGTACTTACGTACTCACGCGACTTCTTAGAAAATATTCAATTCTGTTAAACACATTTTTTTTTCCTTGAATGACTCTTTCATCTTTTAGTCCATGACCTGACACTCTTTATTTTCTTTCTGTCTAGAAGTTTCTCATTTAATTATTTTGTACTTCATTTTCCACCAGGAATTTAAATTTGGGGATTCCTCCCAGGTCCTTTGTTTATTTACCTCCATATAATCTTTCCCTAATAGAATTCACTTACAATAATAACTTCAATTATCATCTGTTATTGATTATTCATAAATATATGTCTTTACCTCAGGGTTTCTTAACTTAGGCATTATTGATATTTTGAGCCAGGTAATCCTTAGTAGTGGTGTGCAGCCCCAGGAACTGTAGAAAGTACTAGCACTGCAGGCCTCTACCCACTAGATGCCAGTAGTATTCCTACTCAGTACACATTAGTAAGACTACTCTCCCAATTGTGACTACAAAAAATGACCTGTGAGAGAAATTTCTCCTCAGCAGTTTCATGTTGACATTATGTATATACTCTGTCTAGGAAGAAAATCATGGTATGTCTTGTCTCATTTCTCTGAATATGGCCCTATAGCTACAGATTTCAAGCACTTTGGTTTTGCGTTGTGTGTGGGATTTTTGGTAATTGAGTCTCTAGTCTCTTATCATCACACGTTTTAACTTGGTACCATTGTGGCTGATGCTACTGCCTCTAAAGCTAAAACTGAATATGTGATCATGTTTCTATCAATGAATGAGTTAATTAAAAATTATCTTCTCAAGGGGATGTTATACACGGTTTTCAAAGTCTCAAGCCAAAGTTAATTAAATAAAGCTTATGTAACGAAAAAAGCTAGAACCAACTTGAACCCATGATGGAAATGGGATGTGAGTATTGTGCCCAAATGATTATTCTGCCTATTGTTTCTTCTTGGACCTTTGGTCATGAATGAAACTAAAAGCAACCTAGAGAGAAATACAACCTAGAGTCACTGATCAAGAACTACCTATTGATGTTTGGCACAGAACTGATACACTGATACTCTGTAGCTGCATAGAACTTTGCTAGGTCTGCAATTTAAACCTCCCACTTTTACTTGTGGTTAATAAACAAAATAAAGCCAGCCAAATTATCTCACTCATCAGTTTCTAAAAGTTTGTATATACCATGCCTGTTTTGAGGTAAACCTAATGTGACGAGAATAATTTTAGTCAACTTAAGTCAAGTGGGCTGACATAAAAGGTACTCTTGTCCGGGTCAAGTAAGATGTCTTACACACAAGTCTTCAGTAAATTTTTGTGTGTCTTCATGTGACCTTCAACAGCTAAAAGGTAGCCATTGAATTGTAAAGAGCACCAGCAAGCTGTGGAAACCACCAATCATATAATCTGTCAAACATGAGAACGGGGATCACCCTTACTAAAGCCTAAGGCTCAGTACATGCACCAGGATCAGACCAGAATTCTTATGTACTGTTAGGTTGGCCTTCAAAGGCTGGCCCCCATTTCCTACATTCTTAATACTTGCACACAGATTTTTGGTTTGGGGTTTAGAAAGCTATTGAGTGATAATCCTCTTTTCTTCCTGAATTCAGAAGCAATTGAGCAAGACGAAACAGAAGTTAAGGAGATGTAAATGAAACAACCACATTTGCTACAGATAAAAAGCAGACTGGAAGATGTGGTATTAAACACTCCCTGAATTAAACATACCCTAACCCAGTAATCCCTTTCATTAAAGAAGTTCAGTTTGCCTCTAAGTCTAATATTGCTCAACTTAGAACTTGGAGGAGCAGAGAATGCATTTGTTCAGTTAACCTGCTGGATCCTTAAAGAGAATATTGAACAAAGCCAAATATGCTCATTTATATTTCCAAGGAATAGGAATCTTGAGCAAAATGACACAGAAACAAAAGGAGAAGTAAGTTTGTTGATTTAGCTGTGGTGTTCCAGTGAGCTCAATCCTGAATTTCTAGCTAAGATCTCTGTTACTTTCAGAGAGCTGTTTCCCTGGTTTCAACCTTACCCAAAATCTTGGTGACCTGCTTTCTCTCCAGATTTAATAATACCTGATAAGAATTTTTATGTTGTTCATAGCTGATTTAGTTACTTGCAACAAAATAAGCCTATCCATGTGTTTTGTTTGTTTGTTTGTTGTTGTTTTGATGGTTATCTCTTTAATCCATTAAAAAATCTCTTTAATAAACTGGGCTCGGTGGTTCAGCCTGTAATCCCGCGCCTTTGGGAGGCTGAGGTGAGTGGATTGCCTGAGCCCATGGGTTCGAGACCCTCTTGGACAGGCGAGACCTCATCTCTACAATAAATCAAAAAATTAGCCGGGTGTGGTAGCGCTCCTGTAGTTCCAGCTACTAGGAAGGCTGAGGCAGGTCGAGGCTGCGGTGGCTGGGAGCGGCAGAGTGAGACTCCAACTCAAAAAAAAAAAATCTCTTTAATAAATGGCTTTCTCAACACTACTTATTAAATATTTCTTATCTATGCACAACTTTATAAAAGATTTTAAAGGAATATACTACTGATATCTATGCTTGGAATTTGGTGTCTATAATGATGTAGTTGAAGATATAGAAGATAAGTTTGGTCTCTGAGAAACTGAAACTATATTATCTAATGAATTAGACCATAAATCTATGAAAATGTAAAGCCATTTGAAAGAGACAAGATTTTTTTCATGTGTTTAATCTTTTTTAATGTATTAGATGAATAAAATTTTAAAGAAAATTTGGAAGGGTACTTGCTTAGTTATAAAGTACAGAATAAGTAGAGTCATTGAAGCAAACTTATACAACGTATACTCACATATTGTTCAGATACAAGAAAAGTTTTGTCACTAGATTGCATTTTTGCTTCTAAAAGTAAGACTACTACTTTGGTGGGAAGGTACATATTGGGCTATAGCCAACAGAGTGAGGCAAAAACTTTCAAATATTTCTAATCTCTTGCAAGAACAAATCAATAATAAACATCTCAAATTCTGTTTCTCAGACCGAAATTATTCTTATATCCTGCTCATCATCAACACACTTCTGAATAAAATGAGATCACAGTGTCTGCCCTCAAAGAGGGAATTCATGGAGCAGGAGAATTTTAACCACTCTCATTCTCTGATGTAGTGATTTCTCCTTATAAATAAAATAATTTTTATTATGATTTGTCTTTTTATCCATCTTGAATAAGAATGGCCATATTCATTAAAGAAAATTAAAAGTTTATTGTAAACTAAAATTCTATACTGTACTTAATGTTAATCTGATAAATCCAAGGCACTGTTTAAAAAGGAGTAGATTCTATAGCACGAAAACCTAATTGAGTAGCTATCCTGTGCAGAAAGCTCAGATTGAGTCATTCTAAGAAAACATATTCTCTCATCTTCAGGTGATTTCTGTGTAAAATAATATTTCTAAATTATTTTTTCTGCTCTATTGATATCCATTTGCAACAATTTCAAACTGATTGATTTTTTTAGAGATAATTTTATATTTTCTGACATTTAATTTTTTTATTTTTATTTTTTTTGAGTTGGAGTCTCACTCTGTCGCCCAGACTGGAGTGCAGTGGCCGCTCCCAGCCACCGTAGCCTCGACCTGCTGGGCTCCAGTGATCCTTCCGCTTCAGCCTTCCGGGTAGCCAGAACTACAGGCGTGAGCTACCACACCCAGCTAATTTTTTGATTTATTGTAGAGATGAGGTTTCGCTGCCCAGGCGGGTCTTGCACCCGCGGGCTCAGGCAATCCACTCACCTCAGCCTCTCAAAGGCACGGGATTACTGACTGAGCCACCAAGCCCGGCTACTTTCTGACATTTTATTTAGAAATTTTTTATTTTTTTCTGCTTATTTCTCTTCAGAGACATGAGAACATGACAAAATGATTATACTGAAATTTTGACAAAAATTTGCTTATTGCTACAAAATCATTTGAATAAAATCAAATATAACTAATCATCAGCTGCTCATAAGAGTTCTCATAATGAATAAGAACACATAAAATATCTCTTCATTCATTTCAGTCTTATTATTTATCTCTCCAAATGAAGATAAACTATGTGAAATTTCATAGTTTTTTGATATTGGTCTGAAAATTTTTACTTAAAAACCTTCTAAGATAATGTGTGTTGTGTAATGAGGTTATTTAACTGGTTGTTGTTGCTGATATGCTAGATAGCTATCAAGTTTTGTGTATTTATCAGTAATCAAAAAATTCCCTCTTATTAATTTCAGTTTTTTTAGTGTATTCTTTAAGGTATTCATGTGCAAATAGATGCAGTTTTATCTATTCCTGTTTGATAATAACCTCAGTTTTATGTGTTATTGTGTTGTTCAGTTTTTTCAAGTATATTGCATACTGAGATAATAAATGACCAGCAATAGTTTAACTAAGAATTTTTAAAAATTATTTTTAAATGTGATTGTCTCTAACATTTTACTGCTAATTAAGTTTTCTCCTAAAGAAATTTAAATAAATAATTCCTTCCTTAAAATAGCTAAAAATAATATCTTCCATTGTGTTTTCATTGTTCTGCATATAAATTAAGGTCCTTTGTAGAATTCTAATAAAAAGTTACAATACTATAGCATTATTTTTTCTTTAAAAAAAAAATATGTAGCCGGGCTTGGTGGCTCAGCCTGTAATCCCACGCCTTTGGGAGGCTGAGGTGTGTGGATTGCCTGAGTCCGCGGGTTTGAGACCCGCCTGGGCAGCAAGACCTCATCTCTACAATAAATCAAAAAAATCAGTCGGGCGTGGTAGCGCATGCCTGTAATTCCGGCTACTTGGAAGGCTGAGGTGGAAGGATCGCCGGAGCCCAGCAGGTTGAGGCTGTGGTGGCCGGGAGCAGCCACTGCACTCCAGTCTGGGCGACAGAGTGAGACTCCAACTCAAAAAAACAAAAACAAACAAACAAACAATCAAAAAATATTTATGTTAGAGCTGGGTTTGGTAGTCTTTTAATCCCAGTCCTTCGGTTGGCGGAGGCAAGAGGATTGCTTGAGACCAAGAGTTTGATACCAATCTTGGTAACAGTGAAACCTTGTCTCTATAAAAAAAAATTTAAAAATTAGCCAGGTGTGGTGGTGGACACCTCTAACCCCAGCTACTTGGGAGACTGAGGTGGAAGGATTGGCAGAGCCCAGGAAGCTGTGACTGTGGTGAGCCATGATTATGCCACTGCACTCCAGCCTGGGCAACAGAGTGAAACCCCAACTCAAAAAAGAAAAAAAAAGTCATGTCATGTCAGTGATATTTTCAAACGTTTTATATGGAAACAAATTTTCAAACATGTCAAAAAAATAGAACAATGTAATGAAGCATCATGTACCTAATATTTAGATTGAAGAATTAAAATTATTTTGCCATATTTGATTTGTTTATTGTTTGTCTGCACTTTAATCAAATCCAAGCCAAATTACATTTTCCTTCTACACGCATCTGTGAAAAACAATCACATTTTAATACATAATTTGGCTCACATATTTCTAAATAAAAACTAACTTTTAAATGCAGTGAGGTAAATTACAGACATTACTAACAGTGCTTAGTTAAAATAAAGGCAACTCATTAGATTCCCTGTACAGTGATGCTTGAAATAATATAGTTTTCTCTGCCAAGAAATACTAACCAACCAAAAGAACCTACCAGGATTAAAAAACTCAAAGTGGTTACACAAAGACTTGAAATAAGTAGAGTATTATGGAAATTCTACCCAACTTTGCAAACTAATGATTCACCTGCAACGGTGGGAAATGGGTAAAGATATTACATTCGGAGTTCGCTTTGAAAATTCTGATTTTCAAGTAACAACATTATCACAGAAAATCTATTTTATAAAAAAAAATGCCAATACAATTGCTTCCATAATAAATACTGAATTATCGAGACTAACATATGCCAAAGTAAAAATAACTAAAAAATCTCAGTACTTTAATGCAAGCCGATGTAAGTCAGATGTTTTGCAAAAGGAAAGTGCCAGATCAGCCTCACTCAAGAATATACATATTAAAGTATAACAGATTAGGAACACATGCAATTTATTTTTTGGAAGTAAAATAAATATAACAGGCAACGAAACAATAAAATTTAATATAGTAACTGATTAAAGTAGAAAAATTGCAGAATAATCTCAACATAGAAAGACAAAAGTATGGAAGCAGATTTGTTGCATATCAGAATACAGTAGGTTTTACCTATTTTTATTATCTCATGATAGACTAGGAGCCCTAAAGCCACAAGGCTAAAAAAAAACATTCTTACCCATCCTTCTCTTATGATAGCTCAAAAATTTTTTTTTATTTAAACATAAGCAGGAAATAACAGTTATCATGCTCAGGGAAGACAGACAGGAGCTAAAGTGTAGAAGTTGTTAGCATAATAGTGTTTTCCCCTGGTGCAATCATCTGTTGATTGCCTTGGGCATATACCATGAAATTCTAGATCTATTATTATAATGAAGAATTAAATGATTGTGGAGGTCAATGCTAACAATTTCACTTATTGTGCTTCATAAATAATATATTTTTTTCATTTTAAAGGATCCAATTATATATTTCCAGATATGCTGCTGTACCTGAATTAGAAAGTAGAATCCCTATCAATATTATTTGAAATTAGACTTTATTTTTGCTCTTAAAAAATAGAAATCCAACTTTATAGCAAACATTGAAAGCAACAACCTTGAATCGTACCCCACAATTTTAAAACAAAAAATTTAAAATTAAAAAAAAAAAAGATAGTAACAGTGAAGTTTGACATGCCTAGATATACCTTTCTTACTGGTTGGGCATTGTATTTATCTTCTACTAAAATGTCTGAATTTGTCATTTAAAAGCCATTGAACAGTCAACAAGAGTTTCACAATCAAAGGAGAGCTGAAAGGTATTAAAAATTACCATTTTGTCTGTACCCCTAATTTCTCTAATGGGATTCATTGGGTAGCCTTATCCACACAATAAACATGAAATCCCAGTGGGATATGACACTCAGATCTCTATACTGGCTGAAATTTGGCTGACTTAAACTACACACTGTGGCAGGTTAGTGTGGCTCTGCTTATCACTGTTTATAGGTTGGCTGGACTGCTGGGCTCCACACGTCTTATTTGACCAGCTGAGTAAATGAGCACATTTTTCTCAAAACAATGGCAGCAGCAGAAAAAAATAATGGAAAATAAACAAGATTCTTAACATATAGGCTCTAAAATAGTATGCCATTTTCCATTGGCTAAAGCCAACTGCCACCGGGCACAGAAGTACTACTCTCTGTTTATTATGAGGACAAGGCATCATATAAATAGGGGAGCCATGGAAAATGGGACCAATAATTTAAGCTTAGGAAATTAAAGTACTTTTCCCAATAACGCACTGATTACAGATAAAAGAGTATTAGTTTTTCTAAGTGATATGTTTAAAATATTTGTCTCCAGGAATGTCTTATGGACAGGTTCCATTTAACGAGCTCAAGCTTCTGTGGCATATTGCAATGTGTATGTATTTTTTTGCCATAGGTTTGCTCACCTTGCATGTCTAGATTCAAATTCTCTGCCACTAGGTAACTATGATTTGTGACACTGGTTCTCAAATGTAAACATGCATCGGAGTTACTTGAAGTACTTGTGAAAAAACACAGATTGCAGCCAGGTTCGGTGGCTCAGCCTGTAATCCCGCGCCTTTGGGAGGCTGAGGTTAGTGGATTGCCTGAGCCCGCGGATTTGAGACCTGCCTGGGCAGCGAGACCTCATCTCTACAAAAAAAAAAAAAAAATCAGCCGGGCGTGGTAGCGCGCGCCTGTAGTTACGGCTACTCGAAAGCTGAGGCGGAAGGATCGCCGGAGCCCAGCAGGTCGAGGCTGCGGTGGCCAGGAGCGGCCACTACAGTCCAGTCTGGGTGACCGAGTGAGACTCCAACTCAAAACACACACACACACACACACACACACACACACACACACACACACACACACACTGCTAGGCCCCAGTGCCAATCGATAGGTTTGAGTGGGCCTTATGCTGTCAGATCAGGTACCACATTTTGAGAAATATTTATTTAGAGCATCCAAATATTGAATCACAAATAACTACCTGATAATTAGTTTTTTGTTTTAGGAGTCCCCTGCATTCCTTTCTCTTTTATTTTCATTGCTTTCTATTTGAAGGTAAATGGTTTTTCTGTCCCAGTTCTACTTGCTCCATCTTCTATTCACAGACACCAATAAATCTGAGAGAATTTTGTACTTCAGCTGACTTGGGTGATTTACAAGTGGTGGTTTTCAAGCCTCTGTGAATATCAAATTAACTTGTTTGCCTCATAGCTAACTGAGCAAATTTAAGAGAAGGAATCTGCCTCAAAGTTAATAAAAACTTTCCAGAATTTAAATGTATCAATCTAAATGTGATTTATTTCAGCAAACAGGGTATTGAGTTCCTACTTTAACATCCTCAGCTAAGTGAGAATATAGGGAAGGTTAAGAAAAGTCTGTACTGATATTTTTATTTTTTAGTGAATTCCCTAAAATAGCAGACATTGACTACCACAGACTATTGTCTGTGATACAATGCAAGTAAGCGTTATTCATTTCTTGAGGTGCATTTAGGAGACGATGAAGGCCAGAACTGATAAGCATGATCATTTTCAAAGAAAAGTGTGAAAATGCATCTCAAAGTGCATGAAAATGGCAGTGATAGGAATCGATCCACATCTTGTTATTAATTCCTCTCAGATAACAAACAAACAAACAAACAAAAAACAACTAGTGTATTTAGGGGTCAGATATCCTTCTGAACTGGCGGAGATATTTAAAAAGAATTTTTCCAACATATCTTAATCTCTGTAAAAAAAATCCAATCTAATATTCATGAACTGTAAGAATACCAAAAGTTATCCATTGCACAAATGGACAAATTAAGCCATTGGGAAAATATTCTTAAGGTCACAGACCAACTCAGTAACAAAGATGATACTAAAATAAGTGATTTATGATTTCTTCTATCATTCCTAGACTCATAGGCTGGGCAAAATTTTCCATTTTTCCCTTTTAGTGAAAAATGAAGATTGTTTAAAATATTAATACCAGAAGAGTCATTAATCAATCATGCTAATGAAAATAGAGGGAATATTAGAAAGGACCCATTTTCTTTCTTCTTATTCTTTTTTTTTTTTTTTTGCTATAAGTGTTATTGCATAGTTATTCATAAAAGTAAACTTATTTTGTCTGCTCATCTTAGTTTTGCCACTATTATTTGATTTATTACTGCACACATTTTCAAGGTACTTAAAGCCGAGTCTTAAAAATAATAATTTACATTTATAAGGCTAACTCATCTATAGGAAAAAAAAATGATTATTGTTACCCTTTGACCAACATCTACCCTTTTTTCAACTATCCTTCTTCTTTATCCTCTGGTAGCCACCATTCTACTCTTCTATGAGTTCAACTATTTTAGATTTCACCTATAAATGGGACTTTTAGGTATTTGTCTTTCTGTACCTAGATTAGTTCGCTTAATATAATGTTCTCCTGGTTCACCTATGTTGCTGCAAATAAAAAAAAATTTTTTAAGGCTGAATAGTATTCCACTGTTTGTATGTCTCAGTCTATTTTTGCTGCTATAACAACATACTATAGACTGGGCAATTTATAAACAATATAGATTCATTTCTCCCAATTTGGGAAGTTTGGAAGTTCATTATCAAGGTTCCAGTAGATTTGATGACTGGTAAGGGCCTATTTCTTGGATACCATCTTCTCAGGATGGCAAATTCATATGACAAAAGAGGAGATGACAAAAAGGGCCAGGCAGCCCATTGAATCCTCTTTTCTAAGGGTATTTATCTAATTCATAAGAGTGGAACCCTCATAACTTAATCACCAAATTGTCCACTTCTTAATACTACCACATAACCAGTTATTTTAGTATGTGAATTTGGGGGGGACACATTCAGACTGTATCAAGGTATCTAACAAATTTTTATTATCCATTTATTTGTTGATGTGCACAATTATTATTTGTCATATAAATAAAAATTTAAAAATACAATGACTCTTGCAGGTAATTTGGAGACAGGAAGTCTATTGACTTATGCTTTAATTTCAGAATTAAAAAAAGAGATATATACTATTTTTTACTGTTGAAAAAAAATATTTGAGACATAAGATCAGACACTGAGCCGGATTCGGTCGCTCAGCCTGTAATCCCGCACCTTTGGGAGGCTGTGAGTGGATTGCCTGAGCCCGCAGGTTCGAGACCCGCCTGGGCAGTGAGACTTCATCTCTACAATAAATCAAAAAATTAGCCGGGCGTGGTAGCACGCGCCTGTAGTTCCAACTACGTGGAAGGCTGAGGCGGAAGGATTGCCGGAGCCCAGCAGGTCGAGGCTGCGGTGGCCAGGAGCGGCCACTGCACTCCAGTCTGGGCAACAGAGTGATACTCCAACTCAAAAAAAAAAAAAAAAAAAAAAAAAGATTAGAGACTGAAAGGTATTAAATGTATTTTAATTCAATACTGTTTATTTATAAATGGGAATAACTAAGGCCAACAAAGGAAAAAAAATACCCATAATCACACCGTCAATTTGTATTTTATTTGGAACTTATCTCACAGTCTACAGCACGAATTGAATTTAAGGGAAAAAAATCACTTAATGTTTTCTTTATACCCAGGCCAGTAAGGGATGCAAATATAAAATGATTACAGCTTTTACCCTAGAGCCTTCTTTCTAGTAGGCAAGTTAAGACACAAAAATGACATTTGTTTGTCCTTTCACGGTGAATACAATAATTGACCACAGTACCAATATAGTAAAGGAAACATTTTACAGAAGTGACATACAGTGTGTTACTCACGTGTAATGTAAATGTCATTCAGTTGTTGGGTATGGAGTTGGGGAGATCTAGGGAGTAGTGAAGACTCAACTTTTGAGATTCCCTATATGTTAGTCAGATCTGGGGAAAACATTTTAAGGGAAAGCATGAGCAAAACTACAGATGCAAAACTTCAGAGAATGTAAAAAAAAAGGGGGGGTTTACTTTCATATGACTAGTGTATATGGGAGTAGTGAGATAATAGAGTTTAAAATTAAACAATATTGACAAGCAAACCAAAGAGTTTGGAGTTTATGGCGTCTACCTCTTCTGTCTCTATCTCTGATGGTGATGATATGCTTAGAAATTGGGCTCAATTAATCTCACTTAAAATTTAATTAACTCATTTATTCTTTCTTTAAATTTTTTTAAATATTCAAAGCTTTTTAGAATCTAGCTATGTGATAAGAATTATCTGCTGTGCGCTAAGCCAGGTTATGAGAATATGCGGATGTATATGACACGGCTTCTTTCTTTTAGCAATCTGCAGTCAAGTGGGACAGACAGCTGTGTAAGCAAATAGTTCAAATACAAGTTAATGAAAGCTAAAACATAGCTTTGTATAGGCCGCTGAGAAACCATTAATTTTTCCTGGGAGACTGCCAGTGAACGTTACATCTAATTTAACGCTTGAAGAAATAGGAGTTTTCCAGTTGGGTAAAGTGGAGGAAGAACATTCTAACCAACATTTATAAAAGGCATGAGGTAAAGACTGAATGAAATTAGGATATGCCATTATAATCATCCTACATATTTAAATACTGTTAGGGAAGAAGCACTAGGAATATATACATTCTGGTCTTATCCATAAGACTCTTTTTTCCTCTTAAGGTTCCTAAAGGAAAGATATTGCACAAAGAAACAAAGAATGGTAAATGAACATTTGCTTTATGTTTGTTTGTTTTTTAAAATTTCTTATTTTAAACATGTGGGATACAATAAAACCAATGCTTTTTGGTTAGGCCTCTGACTCCACACTCCAGTACTCTGTTACATTCTCCTGTATAACACATACACCGAGTGATTCCTTTATTTGACTTGGAGGACAAATCACTTTTCTTCTTCCCAATAAGTTCAAGCAATGTTTAAATTTACCAACTCAATGAGACAACTGTCATTCTACTTTCACTCAAGGCAAGGAAGAGAGAACTATAGAGATCCTAAAGGTAGCCCACCTGCCCAGAACTCAGCATTGGGCTAGCCAAGACCCTCATTGAGTTTCTCAGGCAGGAAAGTGGGCCTCAAGCCTGGGTGAATACAAGGGAGGAAGGGAAACCCAATAGGGGAGGCAGAGACAGGTTTGCTAAGAGTCCAGGGCTCTTAGTGGAGCATTTACTCTGAAATGATCAGATTTGTATTTTAGAAAGAAAATTCAGGTGCCAGTGTGGAGGTTGAATTATTTAAAAGTATAGGTAAGTCATAGATATGTCTGTAAGAAATATTTCAAGTTTGTGTTTTACAGTGTCAGTCTGGACACTTTCATCAAGGAAGTTGCCTACATTGCTCACCAGACCAGAGTGCTGCAGGCTGGTTAGCTCCATACAACTTCATATTGAAAAATCCAGCATATTTTTTTTTACCCAATAAATCCAGTTATGAGACCATGATTCCACAGCTGATGAAGTTCATCACAAATATGAAATTACTGCAAAACCCATCAATATATACTGTAAATATAACTTTGTAGAGAGCCTTAAAAATTTAATTGGCCATAATCTGATTTGTTCTTACTACTTAGCTGAATGTTCCCAATTTGAGCAAGTTTGAAAATTAGAATACACATTTACTCCTTATTTGGCTTTTATAAAAAAATTAAATCCATTATTTTATTGTCAAAGATCCAATATTAAATAATAAACATTTATTATGAGATCAATAGACTATTCGTATGCCAATTTTGGTTCAGTTAATTGAGATTTCCTTGTGGATTTACTTCCTCTTCAAAGGAATTCTTTGCCTGGGGACCTAAATTGTAAGGTATCTTTATCACTTCTGCTTTAGCAGAACTTTCCCAGGTTAGATTTGTTAATTTTAACAAAATTTTACTCCGAGATTTTACTCTTAGATTTTATTTACTGGTTTCAGCTCCAATTTGAAGTATTTGGAATATTTGTCAAATACCTTATCATCCATCTACTTTTAATGATTTCTTACTATTTAGATATAATTATCTTATATACTACTCATCACTTAAAGGTATACAATTCAGTGACATCTAGTACTCTTTACATTGTTTAATCACCGTTATCTAATTTCATGACATTTTCATCAACTTGTAAAGAAACTTTATCCATTAGCAGTCACTATGCATTTGCCCCTCCCTTCAACCCCAGACAAGCTTCCATCTGCTCTCTGTCTGAATTTGTCTATTTTGAATGCTTCCTATAAATGGAATAATATAATACGTGACCTTTTGTGTCTGACTTCTCTCACTTAGGATGATGTTACAAGGTTCATATGTGCTTTAATATATAACAGTACTTCAGCCCTTTTGTGTCTGAATAATATTTTATGTATGAACATGCCACATTTGGATCATCTCAACCCAGTTGATGGAAATTTGGACTGTTTCCATGTTTGAACTATTATTAAGAACATTGCTATAAATATTTATGTACAATGTCACACTATGTTTAACCTCCCAAAGAGTTACCAGACAGTTTTCCAAAGTGGCTGCACTATTTTACAATCTCTCCACATCCTTGACAATACTTGTTCTTGCCTTTTTGTGTTACAATGATCCTAGTATAATAAGTGTGAAGGAGCATTTAATTGTGGTTTTTCCCTAATGACAATACTGTTGAACATCTCTTAATGTGGTTTTTAGCCATTCATCTGTCTTCTTTGGAAAAATGTCTACTCAAATCCTTGAGCAATTTTTAATTGGTTTATTTGCCTTTCAGTGGTGTGGAGTTATTTTTATTTGTCTTCTAGTGTTGAGCTATTTATGTATTCTAGATACTAGGTCCTTATTAAATACATGATTTTAAAATATTTTCTCCTCTGAGTTCCATTTTATGAACAGATTTATTGTCAAATGTATTTACAAGTTTAATAATACCTCTCAACTCCTAAAATTTTTGACAGAATCAATCACTTTCTATTAGGCTTTAAAATATCCATGACAATATTACCATTCTAAACAATGTCTCCCAATAGTTATTATATGTGTACAGATAAACATTTTTCTATTATTAAGTCACAAGATATAGGTAGAGTTAGTGAACAGAATTTTCACCTCGATCATATTTATTCATTAGCATTTAATTGGTCAGAATTGTATTATCTTTGTATAAAATCAATTGCAAGATCATTGAAGTAGAGAGTTAAATGCTAGCTTTCAATTTTTTTTAATTCCAAAATAAGGAATTAAAAAAATTATTCAATATAAATGTGACGATTTTAACAAATATCCAAATGTCCATATGTCCACATCAAATAATTAAATTTTTCATAAATGTTCTAGAAGTTTTGCTAATTGGCTGTTCTACAAGCATATCTTCATGCTTGCCTCCTAAAATAAAACTGTTGATGACAGTATATACTTTGGATTGTCTAAAAGATGATGTTTTATAGATAACAGTTCAGAAGTAAAGAAAACACAAATGACCACAGTGATATATTGGAATCACTTTTGATCATATTATATCCTTGGAAAATGAGTTAAGAATAACAACCTCCTGGATATTATCTAATTGAAAGTCTAATATATTTCTTGAAGAATAACCTGAGCTCAAAAGGTGGAGTAGGAAGTCTTTGTATAAAACTTTGACGGCTAGTTCTAATGATAAACTTTCAGCTTCATATGGTACTTCACTATAAACCTATAAATCGTGCTCAAAGTGAATAATTAAAATAATGGAGCAAGAACAGGGTAGAAGAAAGTTGTATGAATAGTTCCATTATGTGAGACTTGTTTTGGAATGCTCTTGCAGTGGTAATCAGTGTTGTATAATGCAAGTCCATGTTTTGCAATGTCAGACACTACTTCAGTAGGAAAATGCTTTCAGTGTTAAATCAACAAAGTAGTTCTCTTTAATGTGGAGGAAGACTCAAAATATTTATATTGAAATATTCCATTATAATATGCAATTTAATATTCAAATACATATTAATTTTTGATCTGTTGATTACATTATAGCACATCAAACCTTATTCTTTTCCACAAAACCCATCTCTTTGGTTCCTGAATAATTAAAATATCAAGGTTCTTTACTCCAGTTGAGTTTGCAATCTACATAAGTACAAGGCAGGTTGTTACAGAGTGAATATTCTGGTTAGTATAGAGATGTATAAATATCTTGTAAAAGTCACCTAAGAGAAGATAGCAAAGTAGGAAGAAAATATTATGTCATTAACTTAAAATAAAATAGAAATGAGGCTTAGATGTTCAGATAATATAATTTATTTCAACATGTTCAAGATCCATTACTTTTTTCCACATTTTCTTCTTCCTGTCTTCTTTCTTTACCACCTTATTTTAATTTTTTGTATACACACACACACATATATATATACACACACATACACGTGTGTGTGTGTGTGTGTGTGTGTGTGTGTGTGTGTGTGTGCGCGCGCATTGCTTCAATAGAAGCACTAGTTAACAGTTCAAATCCTGAGTCAGGGATTCTAGTAAACACAACTGTTATTTATTACTAAATATCAGTATTATCAGGCTTTGCCAATTAAAAGCAAGAGATTCTCCTCATCTTACTATATTGTAATATTTTGGAAAACAAATCTCGATCCTATCAGTTTGCTAAATTTTATGAAGAATCTTAAAAGTTGTGTAAACTTTCAGAGATCTTTTGGTCTCTCTCATACTTTGTTTACTTGATCTTTATAATTAAGGGGAAAAAAAGGAATCTGGAGTTCATAAAGATCTGGTCTCTTCTTGACCTAGAATCTATAACAAATGATTCATTTACTCTCAGTGTTGCTGAGCAAAATTGTCTTATCCTTAGTTAGCATTTTTAGGTGGCATGAAAAAAAGATAACTTTAAAAACCACCAGGGCAAACTCACAGAAAATTGAAATTTCACTAAAATTCAAGTCATTTACTTTGAATAAAAGATTATAAAGTATACCAGCAAAATGAACAAACCAATTATAACAAGTTTACATATTGGTGAACCCTAAGTTTTTAATTGCAAACACCCTTCATTTTTCTGCACGCTGCTTGATTGTGCTTTGATTATTGTGCTTTACAGCTATTTTTCCCTCAACACTGGCAATCCTGTGTTCAGCAGCTCTGTTGATGCTATTTTTGGTAATCCTCACAATATTTCAAAGTTTTTCATTATTATTTAATCTGTTATAGGGATCTATGATCAGTAATTTTTGATGCTATTATTGTAATTATTTAGAGACATTACATACCATGCCATATAAGACTGCAAACTTAATAAATGTTTTTTGTGTGCTGACTGCTCCACCAAAACTGGCCTTTCCAGCTTTATCTCCCTCTCTTCAAGTCTCCTTATTTCCTGAGACATAACAGTATTGAAGTTAGGCCAATGAATAATCCAACAATGACTTGTAAGTACTCAAGTAAAAGGAAGAGGCACACTTCTTTCACTTTAAATTAAAAGCTAGAAATGATTAAGCTTAGTGAGGAAGGCATATAGAAAGCTGAGGCAGGCTGAAATCTAAGCCTTTTGTGACAATTAGCCAAGTTGTGAATGCAAAGGGACAGTGTTTACAGAAATTTAAAGCGCTACTTCAGTTAACATGTGAATAATAAAGAAGTGAACCGGCCTTATTGCTGAGGACAGGCTGACTCCCTCAGGGGCTAAAGCAGCTGGTGACTTTAAGTTAAAGTTAATGTTCAACTACTATTCCAAAAATCCTAGGGCCTTAAAAATTATGCTAACCCTACTCTTGTCTATGCTCTATAAAATTAACAACAAAGCCTGGATGACAGCACATCTGTATAGCATGCCTTATTGAGTATTTTTAGTTCACTGTTGAGACCTACTGCTTAGAAAAATATTCCTTTCAAAATATTAGTGACTCATTGACAATGCACCTGATCAGCCAAGAGCTTTCTGTTGGAGATGTATAAAGAGATTAATGTTGTTTTAATGCCTGGTAACAATCTATTCTGTGACCCATGGATCAAAGAGTAATTTCAATTTTCAAGTTTTATTATTTAAGAACTACATTTTGTAAGGCTATAGCCGTCATAAATAGTGATTCCTCTGATGGATCTGGGCAAAGTAAATTGAAAACCTTCTAGAAATAATTTACTATTCTAGGTATCATTGAAAATATCCGTGGTTCATGAGAAAAGATCAAAATATCTACATTAACAGGAGTTTGAAAGAAGTTGATTCCAATCCTCATGGATGATTCCTTGAGGAATTCAAGGCTTCAGCAGAGGAAATAACTGCAAATGGGTAGAAATAGTAAGAGAATTAGAACTAGAAGTACTGAAAAAACAACAGATACTGGAGAGAATGTAGAGAAAAGGAAACACTTTTACACTGTTGGTGGGAGTATAAACTAGTACAACCTTGGTGGAAAACAGCGTGGCGATTTCTAAAAGATCAAAAAATCAACCTTCCATACAATCCAGCAATCCCCCTTCTGGGAATATACCCAGATGAACTCAAATCATTCTAATAAAAGATACCTGTGCATGTGTGTCTATTGAAGCATTATTCACAATAGCAAAAATATGGAACCAAACATGTTGCCCATTGAAAGTAGACTGGATTTAACAATATGGTACATATTGAAATGCACAGGGAACAGCCAGAAGGACGTCTACCGAGATGGCACCAACACTATAGGGAACCTAACAAAGACAACAAAGGCCGTAAATTCCTGTGTTTCCAGTGTGCGCAAAACTTAAACCCATGCACAAATATTATCTCCCTATAGGAATACTACCTCATAGCTCCCTCCAATAAAGACCCTAAGATGGCTCTGGCTGGCATGGCCAGGCTCAGAGAGCACAAGCCGCCCCCTCCCAAACCGATAAATACAGACCTCTCTCTCGCCCTCACTCTCTCACTCCCCTTTCCCACCAGGCGGTTACAGACCTCCTTCCCTCTCTCTGTAGCCGCTGCTCTAATAAATCTCTTGACCTCAAAGGGTACTGAGTCTCACTGGTGCCTCGTCCTTCATTGGTGCTGTGACCGGTCGGGAGCCCTCTCACCTAAGGCGAGGCCCCGTCCCGTTGCCGGTGGCACTCGCCCCTTGAGGCCTTCGCCCACTTTCTTGAATGCCAGTGCCGCATCCATCACCACTTCGAATTGGTAAGTGCCCCTACCTAAAAACCTAACAACCTCCCTGGGATACCTGAAAGGGACTGACTGTTGATCATCCAGCGGCTTTTTCGGCCCCGGGTGAGGGGGAAACCACACCCCGCCCAGGCTTTCAAAGCCACAGCGGACCCCCTGCTGGTTTTTCCTTCTCCCGCCTAGGACTCTAAAACCACCTCTTTAACTCCTATTAGCATTCAAAAAAGTGGGCAGAGATTTCCCTCCCTCCCTTCCCGCTTCAACTCATTCAACTCTTGGCTTTAACGGGTGTTAGATCCCACTGTGAATCAGGCCTTTCTCGCCCTTGTGCAGGTCTCTCTCCCCCTGGACGGGATCCCGATTCAGCGCCTGTTTCCAATCCTGCTCTCTCTCGGACTCTCCCCACCCTTCTGAACGCCCCAGCTGCATTCACACTAACACTCGTTCAGTAGGCAAGTCCCCCTCCCCAAACAAGGGAGTAAAAACTTTCCGGGGAACTCCGGAGGGAACGGACTTTAAACCCCCCCGGCCCCCGGGTGAGGAAAAACACACCCACCTCAGCTTTCAGGACCACCGCAGACCCTAAAGGCTTCCTCTTCTCCTTTATCGCTCTCAAACTTTAAAAACTCCCATGGCTGCAGTTTACAGCGGGTCCCAGGGGCCCCACAACTGTTAACCCATGGCAGTCTTAATAAAATTCTCTCTATCTCTTTCTTCCCCCTCCCTAAGGAATCCCACGGCTGTTGGGTCACACCTGGTGGCCCACAGCGGATTCTAAGGGGGTCCCACGTCAAAACTCTGTTCGACCGGCAGTAAAGATACCCCCCACCCGCCGCCCGGGTCAAGTGTTCTCTGTCTGATTCAGGAAATCCTAGCACTAGGTAACTTGACCCCTCGGTTCTCCAGCAGAACCCAGGCTGTGCCAAACTTCTGTGATGACACACTTTGGACAGCCACACTTCTTGGACAGCTGACTTTTCGGGGGACGCCCCATTGAGTCTGACTGTTCCCTATGGGGGGCTTATCTTCTCTGCCGGCTGATTCTCCTCTCAAATGCCTTTTAAACAATCTCTCTACCCTCTCTCTCTCTCCTGATATTAAGCCCAAGTGTCTCATTCGCCTCTGTACACAGGACTGGCCTACATATCCCTTAGACAATCAAAATCAGTGGCCCCCCCCAGGGATCCTTCAATCCTGATATTATCAGGGATTTATA
>NW_007246669.1:231734-310108 GCF_000164805.1 Carlito syrichta | reverse complement strand
TATATCTGTTGGGATGGTTACTATAAAAAAAGACAAGTGCTATTAAGGAGGTAGAAAAACTGAAACCCTTGCACACTGTCGCTGGCAATACAAAATGGCGCAGCTACTATGAAAATCAGTAAGATGTTTCCTTTAAAAATTAAAAATAAAACTGCCATATGATCCTGTACTCCTACTTCTGGATTATCCAAGAATTGAAATCAGGATCTCAAAGAGATATTAGCACTCCTATGTTCAATGTGGCAATATTCAC
Source organism: Carlito syrichta (assembly GCF_000164805.1). NCBI lineage: Eukaryota > Metazoa > Chordata > Mammalia > Primates > Tarsiidae > Carlito > Carlito syrichta. The sequence goes on along the minus strand of NW_007246669.1, from coordinate 309,855 downwards.
AATAGCCAAGATGTGGAAACAACCTAAGTGTCTACCCACAGATAAATGAATAAAGAAAATGTGGTATATACATACAGTGGGATAAAATATGATTCAGCTTTAAAAATGAAGAAAATTCTGCAATATGCAGCAACATAGATAAACCTTGAGGATGTTATACTCAGTGAAATAAGCCAGTAACAGAAAGATAGTTACTGCATGACTCCACTTATATGAGGTACCTTAAATAGTCAAATTCATAAAATCAAAGAGTGGAATGGTGGTTTCAGGGGCTGGAGAGAGAAAAATGGGTATCAACAGTCATAAAATTTCACTTTAGCAAGATAAGTATGTTCTGGAGGTCTGCTATATAATGTTGTACCTATAGTCAACATACTGTATTTACTCTTAACAATTTGTTAAGAGGGTAGATCTCTTGTGAAATGTTCTTACTACAATAAAACAATATTTTAAAAAACTCTAAAAAAAAAAAATATTGTGTTTGAAAATGCTATAGTGTTATACAAAAGTATATGAAAGCGAACACCTAGTATAAACATTTAACAAAACCAATATTGTGGAGAAGTGTATTTTAGCTTAGGAAAATAAAACAAAACAGGATTCTTAGATTTCCACATGCACATTAAAGAAACATTCAAATTTATAGGACCTAGAAATGAAAAAGTAGAACTAGAACCTATGGCTAGAAGCCACATAGGACAATATTGTTTTATATAAGAAATAATGTAAAAATAGAGTATTTGATCTTATAGCTAGAGCTATAATTTATCAAATACAGTATATGATGTGGGGACCAAAAAAACCCTAGAATGTATTTATAAAAATTTTGCTTTTATTCTTACTTGCTTAAACTTCAGTCACCTTCAAAGTACTCTCCGTTTGATGCAATATACCTGTCAAAATTATTTTCCCACTGCTCAAAACAGCTTCTGCTGTTTTGGTTTCATCTCTTCTACATCAGCAAGGCATTTCCCTTTGAGCACTTTTTTTCATGGGGAAACAACAACAACAAAATGTCACTCAGGGTGAGACTGGGTGAATGGGGAGGGGCATGGGTGTCATGCCACTTTTGGTCAAAAACTGCTGAGCACTCAATGTGGTGTGAGCAGGTGTGCTCATAAATCACCCATCATTAAATGGGCAAACACACTGAAAGAATATCCAAAAAACATTCACTGAAGCTGAACGCAGACTCTCAAAACAACTTTAACTGGTACATTGATGCAGATGGGTTCCTAGAACACTTACCTAGAGGGAAGCCTGAACTACAAGAAACCCACCCTCCAAAATGATAATTCTGTTTTTTGGTGGGGGTTCCCCCTGCATATGCCTGTGTAGTGGAGGAAAAGTTTTTTCCTTGAATTTCCTAAGTTCTCCAGGTGGTACCCTGAAAAGTTAAACTGATAAAAGATGAACTGATAAAAGATGAAAAACAGATTATTAACACATGCAGTGCATATACATGAGAAATTCAGTGATAAGTCACTTAAAGGGTGATTAGAATTTGGATTTGTATATCATCTTAACGAATAAAAAACTTGCAGAGAAGTGTCAGGACAAAGAAAAGGGGTTTTAGGTTTCCAAGGGTGGCAAACTGGGAAAGTAAGTGTATGGGGGAACTACTAGGAGATAAGCATTATTTTAGTAAATTCACTGTGTAGATTTCTGCTGTTGCCATCTCAGTGCTAAAACTAAGCTTATTAGGCAAATGGAATGAGGGGAAGGCAAAAAGCTTTCTTTGGCATCTGCCTTTTCTCAACTGTCTTCAGCTCAATAGTTCTTATGCTAAAATAGTATATTTTGGAGTGGCATATTTGATTCCCTATGCTAGGTTATTCTAAACTTTTTACAAATAATTACTGAAGCTGAATCCTTAAAATAGTCCTTCGTGTTAAGTATTTTCATTACCCCACTTGATAGATAAGAAAACTAAGCATAGGGAATTCAGAGGGCAACTTAAGTTAAATTTAACAGGTTTTTTTGGTTGTTGTTATAAAGATGTGGGGTACAAGGGAGAGTTAGCTACATTAGTAGTCTGCTTGCAGGTGAAATTTAGGCTTCCAGCTGGCCCTCACTCCCCTGGCAGTAGACCAAAATACTCTTTGTGTTGATATATGCCCCTCACCATCCTCCCTCCCTACCTCTTCTAGCAGTGTGCAGCAATTGTCGATTCCTCCCTTGTGCCCACTTCACTATTGTTCAGGGCTCACTGATGAGTGAGAACATGCCTTATTCGTTCTTTGTTGCTGTGATAGATCACTTAGTATGATGGCCTCCCACTCCATCCAGTTTGCTGCAAACTCGATGATTTTGTGCTTCTTTATGACTGTGTAATGCTCCATCATGTATATGTACCACATTTCTATATCCAATCAGCAGTGAGGTTGGTTCTACGTTTTTACTATTGTGAATAATGCAGTATATGAGGTGTCTTATTTGTAGAACAATTTATAATTCTGCAGGTATATTACCAAGAAAGGGATTCCTGGATCATATGGAAGGTCGATTTTTAGTTCTTTTAGGAAAAGCCACTGCTTTCTATAAAGGTTGCCCTAGCTTGCACTCCACCAAGTGTAGAAGTATTCCTTTCTGTCTGTACCCATTCCAATATCTGTTGTTTTTTGACTTATAAATGATGGTCATCCTTACCATAGTTAGGTAGTATCTCATTATAGTTTTGATTTGCATTTCTCTGATGATTAGTGAGGTTGAACATTTTTTTTTCTATGTCTGTTGGCTACTTATATGTCATCTTTTGAGAAGTATCTGTTTATGGCCTTTGCCCATTTTTAAATGGGGTTTGTTTTTTCCTTTCACTTCATTTGTGTTCTTTGTAAATCCTGGCTCTAAGACTTTTGTTTGATGCATGATTTGCGAATATGCTTTCCCATTTTTGGAGTTGTCTCTTTACCCTCATGATAGTTTATTTTGCTGTGCAAAAGCTTTTCATTTTGATGAGGTCCCACTTGTCTATTAGCTTTTATTGAAATCACTTTTGGGGATTTGGTCAAGAATTTGTGGCCTACTCTGATATGCAAAAGAGAGCTTCCTACATTTTCTTCTAGAATTCCTGCAGTTTGAGTCTTTATGCTTATGATTTAATAAATTTTGAGTTGATTTTTGTTTTTATTTTGTATATGGTGATAGGTCAGGGTCCATTTTCATGCTGCATGTGTCAGTCAGTTTTCTCACTCTATTTACTGAATATGGTCTCCTTCCCTCAGTGATTATTACTGGTAGCTTTTTCAAAGATGAATTGATTGAGAGACCATATTTTTGGTTCTGGAATCTCTGCCCTATTTCACTGGTCTGTGTGTCTACTTCTGTACCAATACCAGGCTGTTTTAGTTATTGTAGCTTTGTAATAGAGTTTAAAGTCTGGAGGTATGATACCTCCCACTTTGCTCCTGTAGCTGAGGATTGTTTTTGCCTATTTGTGCTCTTTTTTATGTCCTTATGAATTTCTGTATTGTCATTTCCAGGTCTGAGAAAAATGATGTTGGCATTTTGATGGGTGTTGCATTGAACCTGTAGTTGGATGTCTTGACAATATTGATTCTCAATGAGATTCTAGTGATTTGGATTCAGCAACACATCCTAAGGATCATCACCATGACTAGGTGGGCTTCATTCCTGGAATGCTGGGTTGTTTCAAAATTCACAAGACCATCAGTGTAATTCAGTACATTAGCAGATGGAAAACCAAGAACCACATTATTATCTCATTAGGTATAGATAAAACATTTGACAAAATCCAGCATCCTTGATTAAAAACACTTGAGCATCTGGGGGCATAAAAGGAACATTACTCAAAACAGTAAGAGCCATCTATAATAAACCCACAGCCAACATTTTGCTCAATGGGCAGAAATTGGAAGCATCACCCCTGGGAAAAAAACAAGGATCCCACTCTCACTCTTCCTGTTAAACATAGTGCTTGAAGTCCTAACCAGAGTAATCAGGCAGGAAAAGGGAATTGGGGGTATCCAAATAGGAAAATAAGGTATTAAGCTGTCCATTTTTGTGGACAATATGATCCTATACCTTGAAAACTCAAGGAAGCCCATAAAAAACGTCCTCACACTGATAAATTATTTTGGTAGTCTTGGGATACTATGCCGACATACAAAAAACAGTGGCATTTCTCTACACCAGCAACAAACAGGCAGAAGAACAAATAAAAATGCAATCCCATTAATAATAACCACCAAATAAATGAAACAACTTGGCATCCACTTTACCAGAGATCTTTACAATAAGAACTACAAAACACTGCTCAAAGAAATCAAGGATGACGCAAACAAATGGAAGAATATTTCTTGCTCATGGACTGGAACAGAGTTCAACTGAGCAAAGAATGATTCAAGAATATGGTATCCACCTGAACCAGAATAAGTTCAGAGTGACTCAGGTGCTGGTGTGTTGGAGAGTATTTATGGATAGAAAAAGTAAAGTAACTTACAGAAAATGAAAGTGAGGTACATACACTCCCTATTGGTTATAGCTGTGTGTTTGCCTTATTTGAACACTGAAGAGTTGGCTGCCTGTGAGTGGTTGAAGTATGGCTGCTGTGATTGGCTGAGATTTGGCTATTGTCACAAGAGTAGATTAAGGCCATTTTACACATTCAGTCATTTTACACAGGTCATTTTACACATCCAGTTAGGTTACAGTTTACCAGATGGAGAGAAAACTTTTGGTTGCACTTAAGAGATATAAGGATGCAGCTCTAGTCTAAATTTAACAGAAGGCTCCTAAGGTCACACTTAAAAAAAGTGGTGGAAACAGAATTTGAACCCAGATAGTATGTAGCTTCAAAACCTGTTTCTTTAACATTTGCTAAGAGTTGCCTTAAGAGGGAAAGATTTACTCTTTCCTGGAAATTTTGAAGTAGCAACTAAAATGCCACTTACTAGGCATGTTGTTAGAAGGGAGCTCAAATGTGTATAAGAGGAAGTCAGACTTTAATTCTAAACTTCTAATTCTATAAAATTATTAAAATATGAATTCTTCAGAAAAAAGTAAGCAAGGTTAATAATTTTGCATGCTGTTAAATGTTATGAGTCATGGTTTTCACTTCTCCTGGGTCCCTTGCTGTGCTCCAAACAGAGTCAGAAACAGCACAAGTAAGCAGTACACACTTGCTAAAATTGAATATGCTTCAATTTTTTTTAGAGTATATGTATCTTATTAAAAATATTAAGACAGCCAAGCAGTTGACTTTTTATATATTTTCATCTGCTGCAAAACTTTTCTTATTTCCACTTCAATTCTCATTTAGTTTGCTTCAGTTAGATGAACTCTCTTTTTCTGCACCTATTCAAGACAACCTTTTCATGCCTTTTAAATATTTCCCTCACTCACCTATTTCTAAAACCACAGTTCATTGTGCAGCTGTATCATTAACTTCCTTCCTTCCTTCCTTCCTTCCTTCTTTCTTCATTCTTTTTTCTCTCTCTATTCCTCCTGTCCTCCTTCCCCTTCTTCCACCCACACCTTTCTCTCCTTATCTTTCCTTCCTTTCCTCACCTTCTTTGTCCTTTTATTTCTTTTTTACCCTCTTTCCTTTTTAAAGTTCAATATTTATATGATAAAATATTATTGGCCATAAAAAGGAATAAAATACCGATAAATGCAACAACATGAATGGACCTTGAAAGCATTACTGAAATTGAAAATAGATAATCACACATAACCATATAGTGTATAATCCATTTATTAGAAATTTACAATATAAGATATATAGACAGAAATTAGATAGTATTTGCCTAGGACTTAGGTGAGACAGTGGTTTGGACAGAAAATGGGGAGTAATTGCTAATTAAAAGGAGGCTTATTTTTGAGTAATAAAAAGACTTTAAAATTAGATAATGGTGATGGTCAAATAATGCTGTGAATATACTAAAATACATTGAATTGTTCAATTTAAGAAGAATGAATTTTATGACATGTGATTTGCATCTAAATAAAACTATTATTAAAAAACAAACCATCCCTGTATAGTCATACACACATTAACTTATTGATACATAGATCATATATTATTTTTGTAAACCTATTTAGCTATGGATCATGCAGAGCATGATTATTTATTTTCTCTACAGAGTGTAAATTTAAAAAAATCTACAAAAGTTACTAACAGAGTTAGGACTGTTGCTGTTAAATATTTTTATTATAAACATATCAGAATTTATAAATTAAATAAGTGTAGTCATGCAAGGTCTTCCCTTTTATGCATCTTTTTGTCAAAGACATACTATATTTCTAAGTAGTATCTTACACATTGAAAGAGTTTGAGTTTTCTTTTATTCTAGAAGTAAATCTCTTCTGTGTCTGGCTTAGTCACTTGATGTAGGTGTAATCATATGAAAACTATCAACTTTCCTGAATTTTTAAAAACTTTAGATATGAAATTAATGTAAAATTCATTTCTACAAATGTATGCTAAGTGTTCTTCTTGGTCTTTTTCTTACATTTTATGAACTTCGGTTTTTTGATCTGTATAATGGGCTAATCTACCTCCCAGTCTATTAGTGCAGTTTACATTAGATATTGCAAATAAATCTGTTAATACAAAGTTTGGCACAATAAATGGAAGTTGAAAATGATTGTTGCTGTTGTTACAGCATAATTTTTCTCTTGCACACATCCTTCGTATCCTGTCTTTGTGCCTTTGCTTCTCTGCCTTCAACTATTCTTTATTTCACTTAGTGTTTAATGTATACTTAGCTTTGTGTTTTTAGAAATTTTGGCTAAAGTAATTAAAGTGTGTGATCCTTTATAGACAAATATTGGTAAATCTATACACAAAGTCCTCAGGATATTAAATTCTGTGAGTTACCGAGTTGTATGTATCTCCCTGCTTACACTTACACACATCATTATAATACAAATTGGAAAAAGACCAGCACCACACTGAGACTAAAAATAAGGAGAAGGATTTACCTATTGCTAAAATGAAGAAACAGGCAGGGGAGAAGAGAAAACTGTAAAGGAGGGAAGAGATGGCAGGCAGAATACTAGCTTCCCAAAGATCCACTTTCTAATCGCTGCAACCTATGAAAATGTTAGGTTGAATGATAAAAAAGAATAAAGGTTGCAGATGGAGTTAAGGTGCTAAACAGTTGACCTTAAAATAGATTATCCTGGATTATTGAAGGAGTCCAATGTAATCCCCAGGCTCCTTAGAAATAAAAGAAGAAGTCACAGGAAGAAGTGAAAGGAGGTGTAGGAAGAATCAGTCAGGAAGATGTAACTACAAAAGAAAAGCACAAAAGGATGCTCCATTCTTACTTTTGAAGATGGAAGTGGGCCATGATTCAAGCAATGCGGGTGTCATCTAGAAGCTGAAAGGTCAGAAAAGCACATTCTCCCTAGAGCCTTAAAGAAGTACACAGTCCTGCTGACACCTTGATTTCAGTCTAGTGAGAACCTTGTCAAATTTCTAACATATAGGACTATAACATTTTTTTCTTAAGCCACTAAGTTTTTGATAATTTGCTATTACAGCGATGAAAATCTAATGTAAAAGCGGTTAGTTACTTTATCTGTGGAAGTTTATTTATTCACTCATTCCCTCATTCATTAAACAAATAGTTTTTGAGTATTATTCTAGGCACAATATATGATGCTGGCAGTGCAGCTATAAGTTAAACAAGATTCCTGTCCTCTGAGAGCTCATAGATTAGTAGAAGCTGACAAGAATAAACATATAAATATTTTAATCAGCAGAAAATTAAAAATCAAAACACAGAAACAAAGAACTGAGTACCATATGTTCTCACTCATAAGCAGACCCTGAACATTTATCATAATACCATAAGACAGGGATTGGCAGTTAGTGAGAAACTGCTGGGCAGTGGGAGGGGCACTTCATCAATATGTGTACCTGATCTCAAACCAGGTGAAGTGGGAACCAAAGAGAAACCCAAGCTTTACCTATAAAATGATCACTTGTATACCTAATCCTGAATTGTACCCCACATCTTTAAAATAAAAAAAAAAATTTATTCCATGAACATTTATTGAGGACTTAATATGTGTCAAATCTTGTCCTATTTTGGGATGTAACCAATTATCATTAAAGAGAAGTTCTTCAAAGCAGAGGCCCTGTGGCCTGACAGTCTGGTTTTCATTACCATCTTCTCCATATATTTGTCCATGACCCCGAGCAAGCTCATGACCCTGAAGTTCCTAGTTTGAAAAAGCTGTGCAAAAGTATGTTTTCTTGGAAACATGGAAATGTCATGCCTTTATTCATAGAAAAATACCGTTCAAACTACTCTGAGGAAGGAGTTGATTCATCATCTCCCCAGCAACAGAGGCAGATGAGATCGTGGCATGAGTTCTTTGTCATCCTCTATACAATCCAGTTTATTAGAAATGGGAAAAAGACAATTCATTTTTCATAGTTTCTGAGTGTACTCTTTGCGTGGACTGGAGTCTCTAATACTTTATTTGTGGCCATTTCCAGTTCTCCTGTAAGATCAATATTTCAAGCTAACAATAGATTCTGGATGTGTGTCCAAGTTTGTGTGTGTGTGTGTGTGTGTGTGTGTGTGTGTGTGTGGTATTATGTTCCATTTCTAACTTCTATTCTGTTGGTATAACAAGGAAAAATGGGAGACAGAGCTACAGAACTCTAAAAACAGCAGGTGATCAATAGCAAAGCGAATCCCTTTAATTTATAAAGGATAAAACTACACAGGAGACAGAAATGAATATGGTGAAGTTGGAGTAAGAGAAAAATGTACCCAAACGATTGGGCCTGGAGATATCCAGGAGCTGAACAAGAATCTTTAGAGCTTACTGATTTTTTTTCTTCTTCATTTGAACAAGAAAAGTGGAAGAAAAATGTCATTCAAGACACAAATAGAAGTTTCTGGGCTAAAAGCACTTCTTTCTCAGATACCACCTCAGCAAAACAGCATCCTTCCATTTAACTACTTTGTATCTGCTCATTCATCCTATAGGGAGTGTGAAAGATATCATGGCAGTCAGAGGATTGAAAAAGAAATAATTGTAACAATGTGAGCCCAGGGAATATATTAGATTATCCTCCTGGGACAGACTTGAAAATAAAGAGGAGAGATTGCAAACCATTTAATTTGGTAGCTGTCAAGAAAATGTGAGGACGAGGGAAGCAAAAAATCCTGGATTTTATTTATAAACAATTGTGTATTTATTCTTTCTTGTTTAAACTTTAGTCGCCTTCAAATAACTCTTTGCTTGATGCAATACTCCTATCAAGACACTTTTTCTACTGTTCAACAGTTTTTGAACTCATCAGCTTTGATGCCCTTGAATGCTTCTGCTGTTTTTTTGTTTCACAGCTTCCACAAAGGCAAAATGTTGCCCTTTGAGGATTTTTCTCATACAGGGAAATATAAACAGCAACTAGGGGCAAGACTGGGTAAATAGGAAGTGGGGCACGGGGGTCATGCCATTTTGGGTCAAAAACTGCTGAACACTCAGTGTGTATGGGTAGGTGCGTTGTCATGGTGGAAGAGCCAGCCACCTGTTTGCCACAGCTCAGGATGTTTCTTCTGCAAATCTTGACACAGCCTCCTCAAAAGGTTCAGATAAAGACTTTGACTAACTCTTGATCCAGAGAAACAGATTCTGATTGTACTAAAAGGGGTCCACTCTACAAAAGATAATTCTTTTTTTTTTTTTTTTTTAGTCTCCCCCCTCATAATTTGGTAGAACTGTGAAGAAGCATTTGGACTCAGTATTAATAAACGTGTGGTTTCAACCCAGGCCCCCAGTGTAGTGTACCCCCAGTCTGCATTTAAGAGGAAGGTCAGACTTTCTGCATTATCAAGCATTCATTCACACACATTCTTCTATGCCACCCTCCATTCTAAGTATATCTAATACTTCCCTGTGTGAAACCCATCTTTCTCTCACCTGAAATGCCTTTCCCATTTCTTGTCTGTTCTTTAACATACAGTCACCCTGTCACTGCCTGTTCCTACAGCTCATTCAATCTTTCATTCACCCAACAATGTAACTAAATGCTCATCATGTAACAGATTACCATTCAGTAAATGCTTATAATGTTCCAGGGGCATAAAGCTTTTCTTTGTATATCATATCTTGGTTAGTCTAACAATGTCATTATAAGATACAAATTTTTATCCAGTTATATACATGAGTGGACTAAGGCCTAAAGAATTAACAAATGCTCAAGATAACATATTTAGAAAGTGGCATGGGGGGACTTGAACAGTCTTGCTGGACTCCAAAGCCTTTGCCATTAACCTCTTGGATCTATGGCTAATTTGTGTTAGAAATAGGTGCTGAAGATATGAGATAAAAGGGGTGAAAGATACCATGGCAGTCAGAGGACTGAAAAAGAAATAATTGTAAAACCATCCAGTTCCTCTCTAGAGCTTCTTCAAGCTCAGTGTGCCAACCAGTGGAACTGGTACTTTCTATACAGAGTGATGGATGCCATGCTGGGTACGGAGGAATACAAGGAAGGAAAAGGATCATGGTAAGCTTTTGAACACAATCTCAAAAGCTGGGTGGAGAAAGCCAGAAAATTATGTCCTTGTCAGACTTAGGAGAGTATTTGGGAAACTGAAAACAGTTCACTGGCTTAGAGAATAGAGTGTAAGGTGAGGGAATTCAGGAGGAGTTGATTGAGAACTATTATAAAGGACTTTGTATACCATGCTAGGACTTAAAAAAATATTTATATAAGTAATTACCCTTAGAACAATGTGTAGCTATCTGTAATGTATCTGGAAATAATTGGGGACAGAATGTGTGGCAGATAATTAACTTGTTGCAAGACAGTATAATATGTGATATGTTAGAGATTTTCAGGACATGCTAAAAGAGTATAAAGATGCATATTTATAACACCCCCATGGTGTTGGGGAGATGACTTTGAAGACTGGGTGACAAACTATGCATTAAAAGGAAAAGTAAAGTTAGCAAGAAAAATTAATAAAAAAGGACATTCTAAACAAAGGATTCAATAAGCTCGAAGGCAAAAAATTATGAAATAATAAAGGCAACAGCGAATAGTTTTTTTGAAAGGTTGAAGCAAAAATGCATTTGTATTGACAATGTGGAAGATGAAAAAAGGTTCAAATTGCCAATAGCTTGTGTACTAAACTAAGGCATTTATAAATGCTTCAAGAAGCTATTAGGAAATTTGAAAGATTTTAAACAGGAAACAAAAACAATGAAATTTATACTCTGAGACAATGTATCTGGCACCAATTTAGTAATTAGATTAAAAAGAGGAAAATAGACACAATTAAAAAACAAGATGAGCAATTAGGATGAACAATTACTGAGATAATCTCCTATCAGTGAAACTATCTATCTCCTATCTCAGTAATCTAGATGAGAAGCGATGAGGAACTGAACTAAAATTATAATAGTCGATTAGAAAAGTATGAGATAATTTTTATTGGCATGTGTAAAGAGGAAACAGATGAATCTCATAATTTCAGCTTAGGAGAGTAATACCAATTATTGAAGTAGAAAATTCAATATTTTTTAATTTGGGTCAAAGTTATCTTAAAACTGGACATGACTAGTTGGGATGTGTATGGAAAATTCAAGTTGAGATGGTCATTGGCTTTTGAAACCTAGGTTCATTTAAGATATAGGTAATAGGTACATATACCAATGAGTGTTGGTATCCTCATGCCTCTAGATTTGATTCTACATGGTTGTTTCAGTTTTTAAAACAATTCAAATTACATTCCAGCCTATTAGAGAATTCTTAATGCCTCACCTTATATATTTATTGTGACACTACTTGAGTTTCACAAGCTATAAACATAATATTCACACAAAATCTCAAGTAAACATTTTAAATTCATGAATATGTATAATAGTAAGACGAAATCCATATTTTACAGTACTTCTGGTATCCAAAGAGCAAACAAATCTCTTATTATTAATTTTATGTTTCTCTGCTTCCTCTTTTTCTTCTAGTATCACTGGCATTCTATCTACCTGACCAAAATTCTGATTACAGCTAGGGATACGTTTAGATTCCTAAAGAGATTGCAGTTATCACATACAACTATTCTGAAAGATGCAAGAAGCTGCTCCCTCAGTCACTGTAGATGCCTTGAATAAGGAGCCTCTCTTCTTTAGAGTGTACCAAACTGTGTTGGTGATGACAAAACAGTGGCATTTGTATAGCACTTTACAAAACTGCGTCATATGCCTTACCTCAACATTATCCTTGTGTCACATTAAGTATCAAAATTATTATTTTTTAAAATTTATTTTTTCAAAACTTCAGTAGCCATTTAAAGGTACAAGAAATTTTTCATTACATGGATGAATTGTATAGTGAAGTCTGGGCTTTTAGTGCACCTGTTATCCGAATAGGTAATGGGTAATTTTTCATCCCTCATCCCTCTTTCACTCTGCCCCCTCTGAATCACCAATGTCAATTACATGACTGTGCACCAGTCATAGCTTCTCTAAGACAAGCACATTGTTAGGCACTGGAGATAAGAAGATAATATCTACTGCTCAGTAGTTAAAAGTCTAGAAGAAATGACAAGCACAGACTTTTACAAACTATGTTGTGACACAAGAAGGACAACCCTAGAAAGTGTGAAGTTAGGGGCTATAGGTGAGCGATTTCAGGAGATTTCTCAAAAAAAGACTGCCTGAACCACTCAGATTTTTTTTTTTTACCATGCTAATGGAGCAAACTTGTACATCCAACCTTGTTTTAAACCGAGACAGGGTTGATTTTAAAAAAATAAACTAAAAAACCTATATACATTCTACCCAGAATTTTTGTAAGTATAGATTACCAACTTCACTCTCTCTTAATGAGAAAAGTTAGTAAGAAACATTATACTAGAATTAATGTACATATTTTAAATGTTTTCATTTCGCATATCATCGTAAAAAAATCAGTAGGCCTCTAGAGGTCGCCAGTGGACTAATTTGAGTGAACTTCTTTGTGGTTAGTTTATCTTTGCTTAGAATTAGCCATTATAAAGGATTGTGTGCATACACTAGAACCGATGGAAGCAAGAACTATTCCTTTATTCTTCTCCAGTATTTTAACCACCCATAGATAGCTATGAGCCGCTTCAGGATAATGTTATTTCTGATGAAATCATCAGCAAAATAATTTCATAGCTAGAATAATCTCTAGACCTTAGGGAACTCTCCATCAATGGTCTTAATGACCTCCTGAGCATCATTTATGAACAAGGCACTGAGATATTTGAGAGAATTTGAGTACAGTAAGTTCATTCATTTTCACATGAGAAATTGAAAGGCAGAGACGTGATTTGCCCTTAGAGATTAGACCTAGCATATTCTGATATCTTTCTGCTCAGTTTTCCTTCTTGTGGTTCAGATACTTGAACTCTGAGTTGAGTGTAATGCAGTTTAATGAGACTTTACCAAGTGACTAACCTTTGCCAGTGGTATGTTTTGATGAGTGATGCTAAGATTAACTGTGGTCCTTGACCTAGTGAGGACATGGAAAAATACATGGATATTTCTATGAAATAAAAAATTAATATATACCTTCTAGGAAACATAAGGCACTATGGAAGCACAAGAAGGGCACCTGAAATTACCAAACATCTTGCTGAGTATTCAGAGATGTTTCCTGAGATGATGAAAAGAATAGTGGAATTTATCTAAGCAGATAAGAAGGTGAGGGAAAGTGGATGAAAGACAAGTGTGCTGTTTCAGGCTTGCTACAACAGCAGCAGTAAGATCGTACCTTTAAGCAACAGTGGCTACTACTTAAAAAAATCAAAGCTGCTTATTCTGTTAAATAATTTTTAGAAAACATTAGAGAGCACAAACTCAAATGTCCATTGGGACGAGGCATATAACCTTAAATGGATGAAGCCTGTCTAGTTAAAAAAAAAATGCAACCAATATTAATTGTGATAAATTGGACAACATCTATCTTTATTAAGAGATAAATCTCTACTCAGTTTATGTTGATAAGTACTAAGGAGACCCAATCTTGCCAAATCTTTCAGTTTTTTTTCAGAAGACCTCCAGACTTAGATTTTATCTGAAATCTGTTTTTTTGTTTTTTTTTAATTTGTTGGCAATTAAATAATTCATCTTTCTTTAAGACCCTGCACAGGCCAACACAACATAACAAATTCATGATCTCTAAAGTAATTGCAGGTGTCATTATATTGCCAAATTTTGGGTTACTTTTCTTTGCAAAAATAACATATCTAGCTTTAATAAAACAATAGACTAGGAATCAGACGACTTGAGTTTCGCCTCTAAGTGACTGTTACCTTAAGCAAACGACTTAACCTAATTTTTCAGCTGAAAGAGTCATGAGATACACAGTAATACAACTTGATTAGCCAATAATTATTAGATTTTTTTTTTTGAGTTGGAATCTCACTCTGTTGCCCAGACTGGAGTGCAGTGGCATGCTCCTGGCCACCACAGCCTCGACCTGCTGGGCTCCAACAATCCTTCTGCCTTAGCCTTCCAAGAAGCTGGAACTACAGGTGTATGCTACCATGTCTGGCTAATTTTTTTTAAATTTATTGTAGAAACAAGATCTCACCAAGTTACCTGGGTGGGTCTCAAACCATCAGGTTCAGGCAATCCACTTGCCTTGGTCTCCCAAAGTGCTGAGATTACAGGCTGAGCCACTGAGCTTGGTCAATTATTAGTTTTTAATTCAAGGGAAGCTCATGATTTGCTTGCAGTGTACTGTTTTAATTTTCATCCCTTCATCTACATTCTCACAACCCAGCTCTCATTTTGTCCCATCAGCTATTTCTACCTCTGAGTCCAGTAGAGGAGAATTGAAAGAATAAGTAAAAGCATTTTAAAAAGTCAAATGCTCTGGAAAAGTCAATGAGCATTAGTTTTAGAAAGGGAGATAGTGACATTATATCTACCTAAATATATAGGGTTAGGCTAGTGGTGTGGTTGAGGTCTCTTCCACAATGGAGATCTGGTGAATTCTATTAACCTGTGTCACTTCCAACCCTATTTGCACAACCTTTCTTTACTGCCTCCCTCCTGATATAACAGAGAAATCTTCTTACTTTATGTGATACAGCTTTATTCCCTTTTCCTCTTACATTCTCAGAAACCTTAAGCTTATATTTGTTGTTATTTCACTAACTTCAGCCATCTCTCTTTTAGGATCCTGCCCACCTATCTTAACTGTACTCAAGTACCTCCCATTTACTGCAAAAAACTACTTAAAAAGTGAAAACTTCAGCTGGACTGGGCAGCTCAGCCTGTAATCCCAGAGCTTTGGGAGGCTGAGGTGAGTGGATTGCCTGAGCCCGAGGTTTCGAGATCCGCCTGGCCAACTTGGTAAGACCTCATCTCTACAATAAATCAAAAATTAGTTGGGCGAGGTAGTATATCCCTGTAGTTCCAGCTACTTGGAAGGCTGAGACAGAAGGATTGCTGGAGCCCAGCAGGTCGAGGCTGCAGTGGCTGGGAGTAGCCACTGCACTCCAATCCGGGTGACAGAGTGAGACTCCAACAAAAAAAAGAAAAAAAAAAAAAAAAAAAAACTTCTCTGGCTTCCTTCCTCTGTGTAGCTACTGCTGCTAATTCCACATTCATACCTCACATTTTCTTTTTCCTCACCAGTCTCATACTTCTCTCCTCCTCGAATGTGGCTCTCCTTCCTACTATTGCACATCAAAATTAATATTATTATCAAGCTATTAAATCCAATGCTTGTGATCAACAACTCATCTCAAGTGATTTTTGTGGATGTTCTAAATGCTGATTGTCACACCATTTTTCTTTAAATTTTCTTTTCTAATGGTTCCTAAGACCACACACTCTCCTTATATTTCTGATAAATATTTTCTTTTTTAAAATTGTCTTTTGTTCCTGTTTCTTGGTGAGTGGGATTTCCAGAATGGCTGTATGAGAAGCTTGGCAGATTATCTTGCCATCATAGTCATTTAACTGGTAGACATTATTTTTAAAATTTTGTTTTATGTCTCTGGAAACTGGCCTGTCCTAACTTATACCAAATGGAAACACATTAATATAAAAAAATCAACTAAATTTTAATGAGATAAATGAGGACCTGTGGATGACCTACTCTTACCTCATAAACCCTTGCTTTGTGTTGTGGATGCTTCCCCAAATAAGTGTGGCCAAGAAAATGAAGACTCACTTCCCTCAGTTCTCAGAATAGGGATATAGTTTTGTTCAAGGAGGGACAGATCACCTTCATATTTTATTTTTACCCCCATTTTTATATTGTAGATGCTACAGTTCAGGGAGACTGTCCAAGATAACTGGTATTTCCCTTTTCTCACACAGCTCACATAGGTAGGCTAAGTGCTCTATTGTAGGTGCAACAGGACAAGACTTCTATAGTTCTGATTTATTCTTCCCCTGGTTGCTTTCAGGATTGAAGTTTCATCCATGAATAACAAGGTAAAAAGATCAGGGGCTACCATCCACCCCAATAACCACTAATAAAGTAGAAATGTCATTCTAGCAGAAGAAGGTCATTGTGTCCATCTCCAGTTCCAATGCTGTGGACTAATATTCTGACCAAGTTAAGAAGCAGGCTTTAACTATTGGTAACTCCACAGTCAAGCCTAAGGAGAAAGATTTTATTTAAAAGAGAGTATGAAGATGCTTTTGCCTAAATGAAATAACAATAAATATAAGAAGGGCTCCTCAGGGTCTTTCCATGTTCACTTTAATGCTCTGAACATCTACACATGTGCCCTAGGTCTACCCTGTAAAAGACAATCAGAACAGGAAGAGTTGAAAGCATTCTCCAAGTCACACAACAATTCAAGAGCAAAGGGCAGACGTTCTTACTGTTTCAAGCATTATAAGCACAACCTCTGACTAAACATTGGCTGAATAATAAGATATTTTGACCAGGGGTGACTCCAGGGAAACCAGTTTAAAAATAAAGCCACACTTATTACTGGTGGTCTGAAAGGCCTTGCACATGCTCAAGGCTGCAGCCTCTTGGTTCAAGCAGTGAGAGAGCTTCTTAACACTTAGTATCTGACTGAATTCAGGACAAAGCTATACATTTTCTGGGCTGTGAAAGCAGTCATCCAGACACATAATGATTTAGTGGTAAAGAATGAAAATCTTATTTGCTTAGGTGTCTTAAGCACAACCTTGTTTTGCAATTATAAATAATTTTTGCTTACTCAGGGAAGACACCTAAAAAGCCATGCAGAAATAAAATCAAGGGGAAAAATATGAAGTGGCAACAGACTGCTATTGAAATCCATATGAAAAACCAGTTTCATTTAAGGTGATAAAATGAGGTAATAGTTTTTAAAGAAGAATATATATTTGTTTTCCTTTCACCTTTTAACTCATTATAAGAACAGTTTAATAAAGTTATATAATATGTTTATATTTGTATATATATGTGTACATTAATAGAACTTTAACATATAAAATGTAATATATTTGACAATAAGAGCAAAAACGGATGATGGTGAGAAGAAGCTACATTGAAGTAGAAAATAGCACCAAATGATAACTCAAATACACAGGAATAAGTGAGGAAAACCACACATGATCCGTCAGAAGATTAATTCTTTTAAAAATTAAGTCAAATAAAATTAATTTATGCTTAATTTATATTTACTTAAAATATTAATTTTATGTCTTGTAAATTTAAAATAACTATAATAAATATGCTTAGTGAGGTCAGAGAAAAATGCATGAACAAAGGCAGAATTTCAGCAAAGAAATATAAATTATTGAGGTGGAAACAAGATGTCGTTGGAACAGGTTGGACTTTGAGAGTCTCTGCAAAAGTGAGTGTCCATAACAACTTTCTGCATGGATGGGTGTGTGCCTGTGGGTGGGTGAAAGTCCATCTGAGGGGAGACTTGGGTTTATACACCTGGGACTCTCCTTTGGAGGAGACTACAACCCACTACCACCTTGAGATTGGGGACATGGGTGAACAGGATCTCTGTCATTCTTGGGATTCTCTTGAGAGGAGACAGCAGAGAAAATCTTTTCCTCACCACCTGGCACCTGGCCCACACCATCACCTGCAGCAGCAGACCGGACAGGAGCAGAAGGAACTGTCAAGAAGGCAGGTCATGGAAATCTGAACTAAAACTCCAACACTAGTGACGAGACATCAACAGGCATTACCTTCTCAGTTCCAGGATGGGCAGAGACCTGAATTGCCCACCCAGTGCTGCCCAGTCTCCATCTTGGGACCCAGAGGTCATCCTCTCATTGGACTCAGGGAGAAAAATGCCCTGCCCCCCTGCTGGAACAGACACAGACATCTCAGATCAGAGTGGGAGACTTGACAGCAGCAGTAGTGAGTAGAGGACAAACAGACACTCTCCCCCACTGCATGGACAGATTGTAAGGCAGTGGGAAGTGGGTTCCAGGGGGCCCACACACCTTTCAGTGGATATAGGGATCTGCAAATAGTTTCTGAATTACAACTCCCCCTTAATTAAATCTCAAAACTGCAAAAAATATAGGCCTCCACACCCAATCCAGCTTCAGAAATGAACAAAACCAGAGGATTTACATAAGGAAGAACAGGAGATTGAGCAAAAAATAAATAAAAGCTATCCCCCCATCATTGAACAACAGAACTAAAGAGAGGGCAAAAGAGGAGAGAAAAACCTATACAAATAAAGAAAAGTCAAAGAATATGAGTCTCACACAGACCCCTGGGAGGTCAGTCACTGAGAATACAGACTTTGAAACTCAAACAAAGACGAGCCCCCAAATGACTGGTCTCAAATCACAAACCCAGATATCAAGATATTAATAGAGAGAATAAATAGAAATGAGGAGAGACAGGAGGAAAGAATGAAGGAGTTGATAACAGCAATAAAGAATACAGTGAATGAAATAACTAACAAACTGATAAGCGCAGGAAGCAGAATTAACCAAGCAAAAGAAAGACTCTCAGAAATTGAGGACCAAAATATGGAACTTACCTAAACTGTTAAAAATATAGAAAAGAAGCTGAAAAAGACAAAACAAATTATTCAGGAGATGAGTGATTATTTCAAGAGGATGAACCTAAGATTAATTGGAATCCCTGAGGCAGATAGACAGAGACCATCATGCAACAAACATTCCATGAAATTATCCAAGAAAACTCCCTTTATCTCATCAATGGCATGACCATGCAAACATAAGAGATTCAGAGAACCCCTGCATGACAATAAATGAGAAGAACAACTCTTAAATACATAGTAATTCACCTACACAAAGATGCCATAAGGGAAAAAATCCTAAAGACGGCATGAGAGAAAGGTCAGACTACCTACCAGGGAAGACCAATTAGAATAGCAGCAGACTTATCTACAGAAACACTGCAGGCTAGGAGAGCTCGGAACCCAATCTTCAAAGTTCTCAAAGACAAATAATTTCAACCAAGAATTACCTACTCAGCTAGCCTAAGTTTCATCAGTGATAGACAATTACAATTCTTCCCAGACATTCAATTCCTAGGAGTATACACTGGCTTCAGACCAGCTCTACAAGAAACACTTAAGAAAGTATTATACAAAGAAGAAAGGAAAAAAAAAAAAAAAGAACAACAATGCCCTTCCCAAGAATGCAGGAAAAAGATTGAAAACACACATAAATCAACGCCAAAATCAAAATAGACACAAACTAATAAACAAGCAGCAGCAACAACAAACTCCATAACAACCTCATGACAGGAACAAACTCTCACATCTCAATAATTAGCCTGAATGTGAATGAACTAAATGCACCATGCACCACTGAAAAGACATAGAATGGCAAAATTGGTAAAATATCATGAGACAGCAATATATTGTCTCCAAGAGACTCATCTCACCAGAAAGGATACTCACAGACTCAAAGGAAGAGGATGGGAAATAAAACTTCAAGCAAACGGAACACAAAAGAAAGCAGGAGTTGCAATCTTAATATCAGACAAAATACCCTTTAAACTATTAAAAAAAAAGATACAGAAGGTCACTACATAATGGTAAAATGTTCAATCCATCAACAAGAAATATTCATCTTAAACATATATGCATGAAACATAGGAGCACCAACTTTCATAAAGCAGCTTCTAGGTAAACTAATAAAACATATTGACTCTATCTTAGCTGATAGTTGGGGACTTAACAACCCTAGACAGATCATCAAGACAAAAAAATCAACAAAGAGATCTGGAATCTCATTGAGACACTTGACCAAATGGATTTAATTGATACCTATAGAACAGTCCACTCAACAACCATGGAATATACATTCTTCTCATCATTGCATGAAACGAACTCTAAGATTGGCCACATACTTGGTCATAAATTAACCATAAACAAATTACATAAGATTGAAATACTGCCATGCACCCTCTCAGACCACAGTGGAATAAAAATAAATATCAACTGCAGCAAAGTTCTTCCAAAACCCATAAAGACATGGACACTAATAGCACAATGCTAAACAATTCCTGGGTCAAAAGGGAAATCAAAACAGAAATTAAAAATTTTCTGGAAACAAATGAAAATTTAGAAAAAATCTTACCAAATTCTCTGGGATGCCATGAAAGCAGCACTAAGAGGGGAATTCATATCTCTATGAACACTCATGAAGAAAATGCAAAGATCAGAAGTTAACATTGTAGCAAATCACCTAAAGAAGATGGAAAAGCAAGGTCACCAAAACCCTAACTATAGCAGAAGAATCCAGATCACAAAAATAAAAGCCCAGATTTGGGACACAGAAGACAAAAATATAACACAAAAAGTCAATGAAAGAAATAGAAGGGAAAATGACGTGTGGGCTTTGAAATACCTTGGCATTTTCCTAACCAGAGAAGTGAAAGACCTTTACAACAAAACTATAAAACACTGCTCAAAGATGACTTAAATGGAAAAATATTCCATACTCATGGATTGGAAGAATCAGGATGTCCATCCTATCCAAGGCAATCTACAGATTTAATACAATACTCATTAAATTACCAGCAGCATTCTTCTGAGACCTGGAGATGACAATGCAAGAATTCATATGGAAACATAAATGACCACAAATAGCCAAAACAATCCTCAGAAACATAGACACACACACACACACACACACACACACACACACACACACACACACACAGCAGGAGATATCACATTCCCAGACTTTAAACTTTATTATAAAGCTGCAATAACCAAAACAGCCAGGTGTTGGTACAAGAACAGGCATATACATGAATGGAACAAAATACAGATTCCAGAAGCAAAACCTTAGTTACTCAACCAACTCATCTTCAACAAAGCCTCTACCACCAACCATTGGGGAGAGGAGAACCTATTCAGTAACTGGTGTGGAGAAAACTGACTGACCACATGCAGGAGATTAAAACAAGAACCCCCAGCTGGGCTTGGTGGCTCAGTCTGTAATCCCACGCCTTTGGGAGGCTGAGGTGAGTGGATTGTCTGAGCCCGCGGGTTTGAGACCCACCTGGGCAGCGAGACCTCATCTCTACAATAAATCAAAAAATCAGCCGGGCATGGTAGCGCATGCCTGTAATTCCAGCTACTCAGAAGGCTGAGGCAGAAGGATCGCAGGAGCCCAGCAGATGAGGCTGCAGTGGCCGGGAGTGGCCACTGCACTCCAGTCTGGGTGACCGAGTGAAACTCCAACTCAAAAAAAAATAAATAAATATAAATAAAACAAGAGCCCTGCCTATCACCATACAAAAAAAATTAACTCTAAATAGAGCAAAGACCTAAATGTAAAACCCAAAACTATAAGAATCTTAGAAAATACAGGAGACGCCCTTACCAAAATTGCAACTGGCAACCAATTCCTGATCAAAACCCCAAGTGCTCATGGCATAAGAGATAAGATAGACAAGTGTGACCTCATTAAACTGACAAGCTTCTGTAAAGTAAAAAAATCCATCAAGACAGTGGGGAGACATCCCACAGAATGGGAAAAATATTTTCCAGTTTTATATCTGACAAAGACCTAACATCTAGGATCTACAAGGAACTCAAACATGCTGAAAATTAAAAAAAAAACAAACTGCCCCATTACAAAGTGGGCCAAAGATATGAATAGACACTTCTCAAAAGAAGACATACAAGCAGCCAACAGATACATGAACAAATGCTCAGCCTTACTAGTCATCAAGAAAAGCAAATTAAAACCATACTTAGTTACCACCTAACTCCAGTAAGGATGACCATCATCACTAACTCAAAAAAACAACAGATGCTGGAGAGGATTTGGGGAAAAGGGTACATTTCTATGCTGCTGGTGGAAGTATAAACTAATACAGCCTCTGTGGAAAAAAATTGGCGATTTCTAAAAGATCTAAAAATCAACCTTCCTTAAGACCACATAATTCTCCTGCAGGGAATGTACCCACAGGATTCAAATCACTCTATGAAAAAGATACCTGCACACCCATGTTTATTGCAGCATTACTCCCAATAGCAAAAACATGGATCCAACTGTACTGCCCATTGAAAGAGGACTGGATAAAAAAAAAATGTAGTTCATATACACGATAGAATATTGCACAGTCATAAAGAAGGACAAAATTATGAACAACTTGAATGAACTTAGAGGCTATAATACTGCGTGATATATCACAGACACAAAGAACTAGGTATCACATGTTCTTACTCATAAGTGGACCTTAAACAACTATTGTAATGTTATAAGGAAAGGATTAGCAGTAGTGGAAAACTGCCGGGGGGTGGGGGTGGGGGTAGGCAGGATTGTCAGTAGTGGGAAACTGCCAGGGTGAAGCACACCTCATCAACAAGGTTACTTGCATAATGAACATTTGTCTACCTAACCCTGAACTGTACCCCACATCTTTACTATTAAACATTAAGAAAAGTAATATAAGTTATTAAAAAATACCAAACATAAATCATGAAGCTGAAGAGCATATTAATGGAACTAAAAAATTCACTAGAAGAGCAGATCAAATGAAAGAAAGGCTCAGTGGACCTGACAACAGGTCATTGGAAATTATTCAGCTGGAGAAGCAAAAAGAAAAAAGAAATAGGAAAAAAAAAAACAAAAACTGAGGGAATTATGAAACACTGTGAAGTGGACCGATAGGCACATAATAGGAGTTCCAAAAAGAAAAGAAAAACATAAAAAATGTCAGAATAATTATTTTAGTAATTAGTGATTGAAAACTTCCCAAATTAGAGGAAAAAAATGAGCATCCAGATCCAAAAAGTTAATAGGACACTAAGATAAAACTAAGACAATGTACATTGAGACACATTATAATCACATTCTCAAATGTAAAGACAGAGAAAATTTTGAAAGCAGCACGAAAAAGTGCCTTATCACTAAAGGAGAAACTCCATTAAACTATCAGTGGATTTTTCAGCAGAAATGTTGTGGGTCAAAAGAGAATTGTATGATATGTTCACAGTGCTAAAACAAAACAAAAATAAAAACATAAACAAACAAACAAACCAAAAACCCAACCAAACAAAAAAC
The DNA here is from genome assembly GCF_000164805.1 of Carlito syrichta. Classification (NCBI taxonomy): domain Eukaryota; kingdom Metazoa; phylum Chordata; class Mammalia; order Primates; family Tarsiidae; genus Carlito; species Carlito syrichta. The sequence continues at coordinate 286,398 of NW_007246669.1, read as the reverse complement.
TCTATTGTATCTGACAAAATTATCCTTCAAAAATGAAAATGAGTTAAATACTTTACCAGTCAAATACTGGGAAGTTCATTATCACTACAATTACCTTACAAGAAACTAAAGGGGTTCTCCAAGTTGAAACAAATGGATGTTAAAGAGAAACTTGGTAACATAATTATAAACTCAGTAAAGGTAAATACATAAATGCATAATGCTGTATAACTGCAGTGATTCTGGTTAATTTACTTTTAGATCTAATATATAAGTTAAAAGAGAGTAGTATTAAACATAACTATAAATAGAATATGTTAAAAGTTACATAAAATATAAATTGTGACAATAAGATAAAGTAAGTGTATAAAGAGAAGTTAGTGTAAAATTTTATTTGCAATTCAGCTTGCTATTATGAGCTTATATTATCAATTATTGACAGTTATAAGATATTGTTTGTAAGTCTCAGAGTAAGCACACCAATATACAAGCACACACTCAATATATACAGAATTTATATAAAAGAACAAGAGAAATTTTCAAAGCATCGCAACACAAAATGTCAACAAAACACAAAGGAAGATATCAAGAGTGTAAAACACATAAAAGAACTACAAGACTAACAGGAAGCAACTAAAAATTGCTCTAGTAAATCCTTTCTTATCAATAATTATTTTAAATGTAAATGTATCCAACTCACTAACCAACAGTCATAGAGCAACTAAATGTGTTAAAAAAAGAAAACACCCAACTATGTGCCATCTACACATCACTCACGTTAGATTTAAGTACATGGGCTGGAAGTGAATAGATGAGAAAAGATATTTCATGCAAATGGTAACCAAGAGGAAGGAGGCATATGTGGCTATACTTATATGAGATAAAACAGACTTTAAGTCAAAAAATGCCACAAATGACAAAGAAGAACATTACATAATGTTAATTGGGTCGCTTCTCCAGGAATATTTGACAATTAAAATATATACACACCCAACATCAGAAAACCTAAATACATAAAGTATACAGTGACAGATCTGAAGGGAGAAATAGACAGCAATAAACTCATGGTAGATTTAAATATTCCAATTTCAATAATAAATAGAAAATCCAGATAAAAGATCTATAAAGAAACAGAGGATTGAACAACATTATAGACTAAATAGACCTAACAAAAACATACAGGGCATTCTACCAAACAGCAGCTCTATGCACATTCTTCTCAAGTGCACATGGAATGTGCTCCAGGAAAGATAACAAACAAGTCTTAAACAAATTTAAGAGGATTGGAGTCATAACAAGCATCTTTAGTGACCACAGTGGGAAGACCATGTCTTGGCAATTATTTAATAGATATGACTGACAAATGGACACTACACAAACAGAAAATGTATAGGGGAGGGAAGACATTCAGGATAAAATGAATGAGTACAAAGGTACAGCAGCAGAAACTAGTTTGATATTTTTGTTGAAAAAAATAATAAAACTACAGAGGACCACACAGATAAAGCACGGCATGTAATGAAGCTGCAGAATTGAACCTGCTCCAATGAACAAACACTTGCATGTCCGGGGAAGATATTTTAATTAAAAAAAATTTAATTTTGAATATGTGGGGTACAAATCAGGGTTAAGTATACAAATGTTCATTATGCCGATACGCTTGTTGATGAGGTGTGCTCCCCACTCTCCCAGCAGAATCCCACTACTGCCACCCCCCATAGAAATTTATTTTCTTTTCTTACAGTAATTACAATAATTGTTTAAGGTCCACTTATGGGTGAGAACATGTGACTTGGATGGGCTTAGAGTCTATAATACTGAGTGATCTATCACAGATACAGAGAGCTGAGTATCACATGTTCTCACAGATATTTTAATTTTAACCTATAGATTTTCACGTAAGAGAACAAAATATTCCAGTCTGGCAACCAAGCAGTAGGAGAACTTGCTTTCAACTCTGACCACTGATGTACATGGCCAGGAAGAACTCTAATTAAGAAATGTCCAACCTACTCTCATGATCCAGAGACTTTCCTTGCCAGAAGAAATTTTTGAGCACTTTCAAACTCCTCATTTAACAGTGGAGGACATTTTCCTAAGAGAGGGGCCATTTTTAGGGTTAAACAATGTTTACATTTTGGCAGAGCTGAGATTAAACATAGTTCTCTTAGCTCTTGGTCCAGTGCTTTGAGTTGTGGATAAATCCTCATAAAAAAATATTTTGTACTTATATTTCAACTGACAATAAAAGCTTTTGAGCACTGATTCTGGATTAGATGCTTCCCGAATTGTCCCATTTAATTTTTGTTTATATACTTTCCAAAATATTTCTACCTTATATATTTTTTAAAATTCTGTACATAGCTTTGCAGGCTTATTCTTGCAAATGAAAGCATTCTCATTATATTGAAATAAAATAAAAACCTACTGAGACAACATATTTATGGGATCTAAATATAATATATAATCTAATATGTGTGTATACATATTAGTAATAAATGCTCATGCAGCTTTATCAGTAATATATCATATGCAAATTAGTGTTTGAATTAATGTAGTGTGGCTGGAGCTAGAAAAAATAAACCTATTTTATTACACAATAAAATGTTTTTAATTGTTGGAGTAGAGCAGCTTTATTACATATCATTACTTTTGGAAACACCAACCTTTTTGTTGATCAAAAAATGTTATCAGTCACAGCAAGACTGAACATAAACTAAAGAATAATGTTTCTGACAGGACTGGAAAACAATGAAATAAATGACACACATATGGCTTTAAATACAAAATGGAACATAATTAAGGAGCAGGTTTATAGCAGAGCTTACACCCATTCAGCTCTTCTAAGTCAGTTGTTTATATCAAGAGCTTTGAAGTGTTCACTTGTGTTTTCATTTTAATTCAGAAATGAGGGCTTCCATAAAATTACCAAGTCATATTTCAACAAAATAAACCTAGGATGCTTCTTCTTTCTCTTGGTTCTGTAATGAAAGATAATTTTGATGCTGTGTATAAGTCATACTTTAGATATAAAATCAGAGATCACTATTTACTGGAATATTTCTATTTAAACACATACATTTTAAAAATAAAATGTTGCATATATTTATATAAGTATTATGAAAGATGATATATGCAAGAAATGATTCATAAAGATTTGCATGAAACTTTAGTTAGAATAAACTTTCAAACATTTTGTTACTCTTACATTTTATGCTCAAGTCTCCCTTTTGAGGCACTATGTGGATGTATGCATTCATTTCTTCAGTGAGGAAATATTTATTGAATGTCTCCCATGTGTCAGGCACCATGTTCACAAGACAGACCCAGTCCTAGTTACTGGGAGTAAACAGTATAATAATGAGACAGATATTAAATGAGTAGTCAAACTCAAATGGGATTCAGTTCTTGTCTATCAGTTTTTCCATTTATAAAATGGAGGTAACAAAATCTGCCCTAGTTATTTCACAAGTCAAATGAGAGGATTGTGAGTATTTTCAAAAAATTAAAAGTGTACCTTTAGAATAATTCAGTAAATAGATATTTAAAAATCTTAGCTTCATGTCTGTTGGCTGCTCATATGTCTTACTTTGATAAGTGTCTATTCATGTCTTTTGCTCATTTTTTTTAAATGGGACTGCAATGTTTTTTTCCTTTCAGTGCATTTGAGTTCCTTGTAGATCCTTGATATTAGGCCTTTGTCAGGTATACAGTTGGCAAATATTTTTTCCCATTCAGTGGGTTGTCTACCACTGTCTTTATGGTTTCTTTTGCTTTGCAGAAGCTTTTCAGTTTAATGAGGTCCCACTTGTCTATCTTATCTCTTATGGCATGGACACATGGAGTTTTGATTAGGGATTAATTGCCTACTCCAATTCCCATAAGGACGTCTCCTGTATTTTCTCAGATGCTTATAGTTTGAGGTTTTACTTCTGAAAAATTGCTCAGCCTCACTAATCATCAGAGAAATGCAAATCTAAACCACATTAAGATACCACCTAACCTCTGTAAGAATGGCTATCAGGCCTGGCTTGGTGGCCCAGCCTGTAATCCCAGCACTTTGGGAGGTTGAAGTGAGTGGACTGCCTGAGCCCGCGGGTTCGAGATCAGCCCAGCAACTTGCAAGACTTTCTACAATTAATCAAAAAATTAGCTGAGGATGGTAGCGTGTGCCTGTACTTCTGGCTACTTTGAAGGCTGAGGAGGAAGGATCACCGGAGCTCAGCAGGTCGAGGCTGGGATGCCCATGAGAGTGCCACTGCATACACATGTTTATTGCAGCACTATTCACAATAGCAAAAACATAAAACCAACCATTCTGTCCATCAAAATGCATCTGGATAAAATAAAAAGTGGTATATATACATAATGGAATATTATGCATTCCTAAAGAAGGACAAACATAGGGACTTTACAGCAACTTGGATGGATTTAAAGCTTATTATTTTTATTTTAATGATGTGGGATACAATTCAGGGTTAGGTATACAAATGTTCATTATGCAGGTACCCTTGTTGATGAGGTGTGCCCCTCTCTCCCCTAGCAGTTTCCCTCAACTGTCAATCTCACCCTCCCTCCCCTGGCAGTTTCCCACTACTGCCAATCCCTTTCTTATAGCATTATGATAATTGTTCGAGGTCTGTTTATGAGTGAGAACATATGGTAGTCTATTCTTTGCTTCTGTGATAGGTCACAGAGTATGATAGACTCTAAATCCATCCAAGTTGCTGTAAAGTCCATTTGTTTCTCCTTCTTTATGGCTGCACAATATTCCATTCTGTACCACATTTTTTTATCCAGTTCAGCTTCGATGGGTAGCATTGTTGGTTCCATGTTTTTGCTATTGTGAATAGAGCTGCCACAAAAATATGTGTGCAGGTATCTTTTTTGTAGAATGATTTGAATTCCTCTGGGTATATTCCCAATAGAGGAATTGCTGGGTCATATGGAAGGTCAATTTCTAGTTCTTTCAGAAACTGCCACACTATCCTCCAAAGAGGTTGCACTAGTTTGCATTCCCACCTGCAGTGTAGAAGTGTTCCTTTTTCTCCACATCCTCACCAGCATCTGTTGTTTGTTTTATTAATGATGCACATTCAAATTTAAAGTTTATAATGCTCAGTGATCTATCACAGAAACAAAGTGAGTACTATATGTTCTTACTCATAAGTGGACCCTGAACATTTACTATAATATATAAGAAAGGGATTGGCAGTAGCAAGACACTGCCAGTGAAGGGAAGAGTGGTACAAAGCATCAATAAAGGTACCTGATCTCAAACCAGGCAAAGTGGGGACCAAAGGAGGCCCAAAGTACCTGCACGATGACCACTTGTGTGCCTAATCCTGAATTGTACCTCACATCTTTAAAACAACAACAACAAAAATAAACATAGATTCTCTCTCTTTTGCTTATGAAGTAAGCAAACTTTTAGCTAAAAGTTTATCTTAATTCTAGCTTTCATCAGAGTAAGAAAGTACGTCCTTGAACAAAAACTTATGTCCCCTGTGTAGTTTGTTGTTGTTGCTGATAATTGCTACAGGTGAGTGACACTGTATAAAGATTTTCACAGAAAAAATCTATTACCAGGATACTTTTAATTTTTTGTTTGTAAATTCCATCATTAAGAAATTATGTTTCTAAATTTTAAAGATTATATCATGAATCCCTAATCAAGGAGATATTCCCTGTGAAGTAATTATAGCCTCAGATATTATCAGTTAATGACTTTGGTTTGTGTAGTAAAAGCATAGGCAGAAGTCTTAGCCTGGGAAATGATTAGAGATATGGAGAAAGTTAAAGCTAGAGGGAGAACATTTTGGGTGAGGGTAGATATAAATCCCCAAACTGCCTAATACATCGCAAGTATTCTGCTTATTACCACATATTGCTAATAGTTGGATACATAAAATGCTTGGTGAAAATGAGGTGTGGGCTTTGAATAAGGGAAGGTGGAGAAGCTTGGGAGTGAAAAGAAAATAAAGAAATAAATTCTCCTTGCTTTTATGTGTGGGTGAAAAAACTCTGGCATAGCTTTGAGTTAGAGCAAATGTATGAACATTTACCCAAGAGCTTCCTCTGGCTCCAGAAACCTCAAAGATTTGGGGAGTGGAATTGCATGGCTCCTGCTGATTGACATTAATGCACTAGAGATAATAAATGAAAGTGGGTGATTAATCTTCAACTTAAGACAAAGGATGAAAGCCAGAGGGTCTTTCAGGCAGCATGTAAGAGACTTATATCAACTAAAGTCCTGAGAAAGCTAAGGATCAGCCTAGATAATTAATTATACAAGTGACAGAGCTCCAAGAGGGTGGAATATTTTTTGTTTCAATAGGTGTACTATGCCAGCGTCACTATTCTAGATAAAACAATATTGGACTCTGATACTTAGGATAAGGTTATCAGGATTGATACACTCGAAAAGCTTGATATTCCACATCACTCTGAATCTGCAACTGCAGGAGTGACCCATTTGTCCTGTTAGAGGCTGGTGTTTGCAAGTTTCTCCTTGCTTGAAGACAATGCTAATACCTTCATCTTGATAATCAGTATGCGCTCCCTTCCTGATGTCCTCTTTATCCACTAACCCCTCCCCCAACACCTATCAAGTCACAACATAAATAAGTTTAGGAAAGTTCTGGGTCTACAAAGAAAGGATAGATGCAACATATAGAAGAAGCTTCAGAATTTACTTACCTTACACCAGAAAGATTTGCAAATATGTATGAAATCATATCTTGAAAGTACTGAGTTAAGAGGATTAAATAAAAAATTTAGATAAGTGATAGCTAAAAAGTTTCTCTTGAAAACACTTTTTTATACACAATTTAAAACATTGAGTAGGACCTAGAAAGGTAATGTTTATTTGCTGCTGGTATGGCTTTTGGAAATTTGCAGAAAGTGATGGTTCAGAGCAGTCAAGGAGAAGTGACACGACCCTTATATCAGACAGTAGTAAAAGAGATCAAAAGGCAAAAAGAAACTAGTCGGTCAAAAATGAATATAACCAGCTAGTTTTCTGTACTCTTTGGGAGATCTTAGAAGGATCCTGTTTACTAAAGCAAACATACTGCTGAGAGGGCCACCAGCATCACTAAGAAGTCAATGGTGACTAAGAAGTCAATGGTGCCTGTTCACTGTAGGTCAGAGTGGACTGTATGGACCAGCAGAATGTGGATCTTTAATGAAAATTCCAGTGATAAAATCGTGAAATAATAGGGGTTCAGTGGAAGGGCTTACTGACAGAAACAAAGTGGATGCAATTACTGTAATGAGTGTTAAGGTTATAGTAGCATTTGGAAGTGTGGAATTCTGACTATTGTAAAGATAGGGAGATAGCTAACAGAACATAGCACTTCTAGAAGCAAGACAGATGACAAGTAAAAACTGTTAGCTCAAATTATGTAATTATGTAATAAGATGAATGATAAGAAGACTGAGGACAGGTGTATCATCAAAAAATCATAATTCCTTATTAGTGTTTAGATGTGAGTCAGATTTCAGATGCAGGAGTCCTGGACTCCAGGAGGATGTTGAATCCAGAAGGAAAGACTCTGCAACTCTGTAGCTTACATGCATAGTATATTTCTCCATCAGGAATGGTTAGAGTTACTGATATATGAGTACAATTAAAACAGAAAATAATATATTTGGCAATCAACTAATCCATTCAGGCAGCTTTTGGAAATAACTTTCACAATTTTTTTTTTCTGTAAAAAGTTGAGTGTAGAATCCACAATCTAAGAAGGGAATAGTGATTAAGGGTTAAGACCTCCTCCAAGATAAGTTACCTCTGTACCAAGTAAGTCACCTATACCTACTGTGGTATATAATAGATGGAGGATACGTTGGGTATCTGGTGCAGCCTCAAGACCAGTTGCGATAGTAGAGACTTCAGGTTATTTTACTAATGCTTCTCTTAGGCATTTTTCTAAGACAAGGGACCAAACTTTTCTCCTAGAAGAGTTGTTCCAAGAATTTATTATATAAAGTAAGTTTATCCAAGTGGCAAAGTGATAGACTATGAAGCTTGTTGCACCGTGCCCCCAAGATCTTCCTTTCAGGACAGAAGCATTCATTTCCTCCTGATGCAGGGAGTATGGTGTCTTCCAGTTCTTAGCATACTCCCTTTGCATGCATTGTTCTTAACTGAATTGAGCAGGTTTTCCTGATGTCACTTTCTCCCCAAGAGCAGCTTATATCTAGTGACTGCTTGGCATAGGAGTATAAAGTCTTGGTCATTTTAGTTCAAAGCTGGACCACTCTAAAGAGCAATATCAGCTCCAGAGTTCATTTCTTATGGATCAGCGGAGAACTTTATTGTAATTGAACTGCACTGTAGCTCAACTTCTTGCTCTGCCCAGTTCTATTTCCCTCACCTTCTATATGTATTGATCCCAATTATTCATCCCAATAAATTTTCTATATGCTAATCTTCCTCTAGAGTTTGCTGAGGAACATGGTATAAGTCCTTACCTATTTTGCAGTACTGATCTATGGTAATAGCAAATATACGTAAAAAACACCTGCACTCATAACAGAACTAAAATCTCCATATGGGCAACAGTGATATTAGTTTCACAAACAAACATCTTAAATAGTGGTAAGCAAATATTTGTTGAATGCATGTATGAATAAACAATACATGAATGAAAGAGGGAAGCCCCTATTTTCATACTTGAAAAATATTAAAAGATCAGTATAGATTAATTGTAGTGATTATCACTATTATTTTTTATTATTAGTATATAGCACCTGACTTGCACCAATTTTTATCAAACTAATATTTTGATCAAAAGTGAATCTATTTCATAAGTGAAATAAGCCAGACACAGAAAATACAAATACTATGTGTGGAAAATAAAGTTAAAAACATAAGCTCCATAAATTTCAAAATACTTTTGTAAGTGATGATGACAGCCTTTTAGCACCTCTCTAAAAAACTGAAGGTCTTGAAAATTTAACCATGTAAATGTAGTACTTTTTTTTTCATTATTAACTGGAGAAAAATGGGTGACATATATATATGATTAGAAAACAGAAAAAAAAGTTGGAAGGAACCAAATCAGAAATGTAAGGTGGATCCCTAATTATTTCCCACTGAAACTCAAGAAATTGTCCTTGTTGGATGACAGAAATGAATGGGACCATTGTCATAGCAGAGAAGGACTCACTGGTGAAGCTTTCCTGGACATTTGTCTACTAAAGCTTTGGCTAACTTTCTCAAAACAGCCTCATAATAAGCAAATGCATTGTAGCTCATCTCCTTGCTCTGCCCATTTCTATTTCCTTCACCTTATATGAGTATTGTTTTTTGGTTCTCCTGAAAGGCAACAAACAAAATTTTTGAGCATCTCCCAAAAACTATTGCCATCTTCTTTGCTCTTGACTCATGCACTTTTGCTTTGACTGGACCAATATTCTTTCTTTGCAGACATTACTTTGATTGTACTTTGTTTTCAGGACTGTACTGGCAAAGTAATTTTTATCTCCTGAAGTAATTCTTCAATAAACGCTTCAAGACCTTAATCCTACTTGTTCAAAAATTTCATTGAAAATTATGTTCTTGTCTGCAGCTTATCTTGATACAACTGTTTTAGCACACATCAAGTGGAAGTTTAGCTCTACTTTAATTTTTCAGTCAGAAATGTGTAAGGTGAATCGATTGAGTTGTCTATGATGATGGTTATTGTTTCTGCTGTTAATTACCAGTATATGTATATGTGTATATGTATCACATTTTCCTTATCCAATCCACCTGCGATGGACATCTGGATTGATTCCATATTTTTGCTATTGTGAATAGTGCTTGCAATAAACATATGAGGGAGGTGTCTTTTTAAATATAAAGATTTCTATACACTATGGAATACCGTGCAGCAATAATTAACAAAATTATGTCCTTTGCAGCAACATAGATGCAGCTGGAGACCACCATTCAAAATGAATTGTCACAGAAAGAAACCAACAAAAAACAGAATACCATATGTTCTCAGAGGTGGGCAATAAATATTGGGCACACATGGGCACAAAAATGAGAATAACAGACATGGAAACTAATGAAGGAGGGAAGAAGGAGGGGGGATAAGGGATATAAAGGTAACCAGTGAACTCCATGCCCACTACTGGGGGGAGGGGTGCTTGTCAGAACCCAAACCTCACCTTCACACAGTATATATGTGTATTAAATCCTCACATAATTACCAAATAATTTTAAAATAATGATAAAACATTACTATTCCTCTTCAATTAAGGCATTAACAAGATTTTTTTTTCCAATTGATGTGGATGGTCTGACCCTATGGACTTTATCTTCAACATTCTCTTGTCTTTTCTTAACATGAGTTATTCATTTGTAAACTGCTGATTTCTTTGGAGAATTGCCCCCATAAACTCTTCACAAAACATCAATGATTTCATTATTCTTCCTCCCAACCTTCACCAGAGATTTGTTTTTTCTTGCTTCAATTATAACAGAACTAATGTTACTCTGATAGTAGCTCTTTTCAAATTGATATCTTATCATTCTTAGTGCCTCAAACTAGATCCTGTTCAGACATGTTATAACAAGCTAGTGTGAGGTTGTTTTGATGCAAACAAATTTTAAAATTTATGCATAGTTTTTTTCATAATATACATTTCCATGAACTTTTTAAATACTCCTTTTATATGTAGAATATTTTTAAAAAGTCAAACTTATAAAATCAGAGAGTACAGTAGTGGTTTCCAAGTGTGAGGGGATAGAATAAATGGGAAGATGTTGGTCGAAGAGTATAAAGGTTCAGTTATACAGGATGAATAAGTTCTGGAGATCTAATAATATACAGTATGTATATGCAATACAATTAATAATACTTGTTTTGCCTATTTGGAATTTTCTAAGAGAATCAGCCATAATTGTTTTCAGCGTACACACAAAAAGTCATAATTATGTGAAACGATACATATGCTAATTAGCTTGACTGTGGTAATGATTTTATAATACAAAACAATATATGCAATTTTTATTAATCAAGAGTAGCTCAACAAAACTGTGGGAAAAAGAAAAAGTAAATTTTGCTCATTAATTGAAAATATGTAGTAAATTTCTAGCATGGGTCAAAAACGGTTAGATTCTGAGGATACAAAAATAAATAAAGCATAGTCTTTTATATCAAGCATCTTGCATTTTTTTTTTTTTTTTTGAGTTGGCATCTCACTCAGTTGCACAGGCTGGAGTGGAGTGGCACATACACAGCCACCCCAATGTCGACCCGCTGGGCTCCAGTGATCCTTCTGCCTCAGTCTTTCAGGTAACAGGAACTACAGGCGCACACTACCACACCTGGCTAATTTTTGATTTATTGTAGAGATGAGGTCTTGCTAAGTTGCCCGGGCTGGTCTCGAATCCACGGACTCAGGCATTCCAGTCTCCTCAGTCTCTCAAAATGCTGGGATTACATGCTGAGCCACTGAGCCTGATCAAGCATCTTACATTTTAATGGGGAATCTTGTAAAGTAAAGTAGTTGAGGAGAGTTTATAGGAATGAAAATTAATTAATACAGTATTAGGAGAAAATGTGAAAAGTAGATTTAAAATATTTTTAACTATATAAATAGAGCATCACAAGATTAAAAAAAAGAAACCAAATGTAATAACATTTGCTTTTGAAACTTACAAGCATTTTCATCTTCAGATTATTATATATTTTTAGAATTTCTGAAAGTCTTATATTATATATTATTATTATTATTATAATGAAAACTAGACTTTTAACCAATCAGTATTCTAGATAATTATTTGCCCAGACTTTTATATATACTATGTTTGAATTACATTTATGAGGTAGTTTGCATTTTGTTTAGTGACTTATCAAATTCCTGATTGACTCAGTGGTATCTAAAGGGATCAAATATTTGTCATCTTCCATCTTTTACAGAAACCCAGAATAGTGTGGTATCTATTGTCATCTCATTGTCATAATAAAGTTTATAATAATGTTAAAATATAAAATATTAATATTTTTGTATTTAAAACTAAAGAATACTCTCCTGCTGTGAGATCTTTTCTGTCCTCTCAATAAATCCTGCTTTCAAAAAAAAAAGAAGAGAGTTCCAGATTTACAGTATGTAAGATTCTCTTTAACACAATTGATTTATGATTCATTGACTAACTCTGTTATTTTGAATGCAGATAGACTTATTAAAATGCATGCACTATAATTTAATGACCAGTTATCTGGCATAGTTCCTAGTCCTCCAGTATTGAACTTTAAAAAATGTCTTAATTAGCAATGATCATTTTGTGATCAGAAAGCAAATTGCTGAACAAAGATCTAGAAAATATCAGATTCCGAGATAATGTAGATTTTTCTGTTTTCCTGGTCTAGAAACTAAGGCATTTGTCTTCTAAATTCTAGGACTGGGTACAGTGGCTCAAGCCTGTAATCCCAGCATTTTGGAAGGCTGAGGCTGATGGATTTCCTGATCCCAGGAGTTCAAAACCAGCCTAGGCAATATAGTGAGATCTCATCTCCACAAGAAGTAAAAAATTAGCTGGGCATGGTGGTGCTTGTCTGTAGTCCCAGCTACTGAGGAGGCTGAGGTAGAAGGTTTGTCTGAGTCCAGGTAGTCAAAGCTGTGGTGAGCTGTGCTCCTACCATTGCGTTCCAGCCTGGAATAACAGAATGAGACTTCAACTAAACAAACAAACAAATAAAAAAAATCCAGTCCTGTGATCAGAGTTTATGCTATTTCTAAACTTACTACCATGTTTCAACCATATCAACAACTATAAGCACATTTTCTAAATCAATTGTGGATTTATGGGATTAATTACATATGTTATTGAGATTCTATTTTATTCATTTAAAAAATTTAATTAATATATAAACACATCATGATAATCAGTTTCAAAATAAGTAAATGGAATAAATTATGAACTCATAGTATTATAAGATTGATGACATGACTAAACTGGATCTATGCTGATATTAAACCAAGAGTTTGATAGTTTTCCTTCATATAATCCAAATTCACTCCTCGTCTTGCTATGGTATGGTGCAGCCTGGTGATAGTTGCTCATATGATCTTCAAAGTTAATTGAAAAGATTATAGGTCTTGTGCCTGCAGATAAATGAAGAATGCAGGTAGCAAAATCCAGGAATCTCATGGGTGGTTGGCATCTTTTTCTGTATCTTTAGAGAGCTTGAGGGAAGAAAATATTTGGAATATGGATACTTTCCTGCCCATCACTGCCTTCCAATCTATTTCTTCATATCTATCCCCGAAGTTTAAAACATAGGCTACCACTATTTAAAAGTGGGAGCTGGGCTTGGGAGCCAAATTGCCAATAATATAACATCTTGATTTATGGTATTCCTGAGCATATTATCTCAAGATTTTACAGTGTTAACCTCCTTACAATATACAAAGCACTTTGTTGGCAGATTTACAGTTGAACAGAGATAATATATAGCTAGCTATAATGATGCATTGAATTTTGTTAGGTTATTCTTTGAATTATTCTTCCATCTAAAAACATTATTTCCTGCCAACTACTGTATTATACCTTAATAAGATAAAATTTTAAAAAGCACACTTTAATCCTCATAAATACAACTGTCTAATTTACTTCCTATTTTCATAAAGATAACTGTCTAATTATTAAGAAAAAGTTGTAGATCAGCAATTCTGTACTGTGTGAAAGGTGGTATAGTGTTACTACTAAAAGCTACAAGAACGTGAGGTAACGCTTAACTCTAGGTGGGAAAAAAGAGTTGTGTAGGAACTAATAAAGTCAGATAAGTTACATAGTGCCAGTTACATATGTAATCTAGACCAATTCACAATTTGGGGAATAATTTATTATACAGAACTGCCATGCCATTCTATTCTGTATTTATCAAAAGAGGGATGCAAGTAGATGCCAATTCATTAGAAAAGTTAATAATTAAATCTGTGTTTTAAGATAGTAGTTAGATCAAAAGGCTAAGCATTGGACAAGTTTCAGTGTTTACTGAACTATTATTATGCAGTAGAATGCATATCAATTTGTTTCCTTTCCTCAAACATGTGTCTAATTTTGTGGATGCCCACCCAGAATCTTTCCATTTACTTTGAAAGCATCATTAAGATCACTTAAGATGAAAAATCTATGTGTAAAAAGGAGGAATCCAGTCTTTCACATAGTTCTAGATGAATATATAAATTCCAAGATGAAGATTCAAATTCAAAGTTTACCTCTATGAAAATCCTGTTTTCTGAATCATATTTCATCTTCCTCTGCTTTTTATTTAAAGTTTTGTTCATTTATTTTTCCAAAGCATACAACTGCTAGTTGAGATTACATTCCCATTTGGTATTTAGACTTGCATATTTAATATTTGTCTATTTGTATTTGATTAATATAAAATTGTGTATATTGATTATGTACAACCTGATATTTTAAAATATGTATACAGTGCAAAACAGCTCAATTGAGATAGCTAATATATACATTACTACACAAAACATTATTTTGTGTGGTAAGAACACTTAAAATCTACTCTCAGTGATTTTCCAAATATGATACTTTGTTGCTATAGTCACCATTTTGCACAGCAAATATTCTTAAGTTACTCTTTCTGAGATTTTTATCCTTTGATCAATATCTCCCCAACCTAACCCCCTACCAGTTCCTGGTAAACACAGTTCTATTATCATCTACTTCCATGGGTTCAACCTTTTAGATTCCATATATAAATGAGATCATGTGATATTTATTTTCTGTCTTTGATTTACTTCATGCAGCATAACGCCCTCTAGGTTCACCCATGTTCTCACAAATGATAGAATTTCATTCTTTTTAAAGCTGAATAGCATATCACTGTGTATATATGCACCATGATTTCTTTATCCCTGCATCCATTAATGGGCACTTATATGAGCCATGTTGCACAGAAGCTAAATCTTACCCTCAAACCAAGATTAAGGTGCTAAGATGCTCTAATTTGTGTATGTGTGTACATTAAGAAACATTGTAATGAGGACTGGGAGAAAGTGGTATTATGTCTTTTTTTATGTGTATACCATTAAAATATAGACACAGTCAAAAATTTGTAAATAGAATTTATGTTTATTGGATACTTTTTGGCAGTAATGCCAATTTCAGCATTTTAAATATGTATATAATGTATTGATCAGTATTACTTCTGGCAACACATAACAGAAAATGAACATAACAAATACAGAAATATATTCTCTTTCACATAGCTAAGTCCAGAGGCATATGAGTCAAAGCTGATATAGCAGTCACAGTCATCAGAGCTCGAATCTTCTTCTGTCTGCCTACTCAATTGCCCTAGTGTTTGCTCTCAAGTCTAAAAATAAATCATGCTTCCTTAAGGCTGCTGAAGCTCCAGTCTTCTCAACATTATTTTAGGCAGTATGAAGGAAAAAGAGGAGAAGACAAAGATATTTTTCTTAGGTGAATTACTTCTCTTAAAGCAATCTTCCTAGAAATTCCACACAACTTATTTATACTTATCTCATTAGCTAGAATTTGCCACATGTCAACAGCATAGCAAGAGAGGGTCGTAAATTTAATAATTAGTTGCATCACAGATTAAAATAAAACAGAGTTCCTTACTAAGGAAAAAGGGTAAATAGATTTTGCATAAAAAATGACAGATTCTAGAAAAGCTGATACTTCTGCTTGCAAATAGCAGAAAACTTATAACCATGACTCAACTAAAGATTTTTTTGTTTTCTCAGGTAATAATAAATTTTAAAATAGTAGTTTTAGGATTCAGCATGACAGGGTCATCCTCATAGCTGGCATATCCTCTTGAGAAGCTCTCCTCATGGTCCAAGTTCCAGAATTTCTTTGAAGATTGCCATGTGCAGAGGCAGAAAAAGAGATGCTTTCTCTTAATGAACTGAACGAACAGTTTTCTTCAGCTTTTCAGCAGTTTTATCATGTTCCTTTGCCTTGCATTTTTCTCATGCTCATACTCACAGGATCAGCTACGTCATTTGCAAGGCCTAAGGCAAAATGTAAGCACAGGACTCCTTTCTCAAAATTTAAAATTTCAAGATCAAGGTGGCAGAACATTAAACCAAGCTTGAAGTCTTTCCTAACTATGCCCATAAAGTTGCTTTTTTGTACCTGAACAAATCACATAACCAGGATAGGGAGTTCAACCTGATTATTTTGAATCTACAAAGTTTCACACCATGGACTGGAAGGAGTTTTACTTATCATAAAGGGTATGCCATCAGTAGAACAAAAATAACTAACTCAGGGTTCTGTTAGAAAGGAATATGGAGCTAATGCTTTTTGCATAGACAATCCAGGCTTGTCACCCAGGATATTATGATAAATTTGTGGTTATCCTCTGGATGGAGAAAACAGCGCTGGTCATCGACTCTCATAAATACTGCTAAAATATATATATTATCACTTAACTCATATTTCAACAAAAACGTAATGAAAAGACCCACTGGCTTTAATTTTCAAATACTCATAGCTAATACGAGTGTGATTAAGGAGTATGTACAGATCTTCTCCTTGTAAATTACATAATTATGATGATAGTATACTTAAAGACCTATTGGTATTAATGAAAACCGCAACTGAGATAGCAGGCAGAGATTGTAGTCAGTCTGTTTCTAAGGTAGATTATAAGACTCTAAGACCAGGAGGATATTCCAGAGCAAATGTAATTATTTTATAAGCTTTTATTTCTAGGGACTTTAAGTTTTGCTTTCCCCTAATTGGAAATTGTCTCAAATTGTGACCAGGTAACAAAAAGTAGAAAAGAAGAATATATCACATATTGAATATCTACTATTTATCAGATCTTTCACTTATTTGTTTTATTGAATACATACAAAATATGTATGGAGTAATTCTCATTATTATCATTTTCTAGATAAAGAAGATTAACACACATTCTAAGGATTTGTAAAAGACTGAACATAAACTTAGGTCTTACTTCAAGGAACAAACTCTTCCTGCTATGCTATAAAACATTAGGACTTATCTTTAGAACCTTTTTTTCTATGATAATGGAAATCTATAATCTAACTGACACATTTTTGTCTATGACAGTCCTACTTTTCAAAACAACTTTTCTTCTTTATATTGAAAATCAGTGAACGTTTAATCTTTGCTACAACCATGGGCAAACTGAGATGAAAAGAAATCCATAAATATATATCCAAAAGGGTATTGAGGAAAACTTAGCAGGGAAAATACAGGAACACATGAACAAGAATAGACTTAATTATGGAGAGTGTGAAACAAATTGATGCAACTATTTAGGATGAAAATACTAAGCAAGATGTTACAGCTTATATAGAATGAGGGTTAAAAACGAATCTAAGAAATGCAATAAGAGAATAAAAGAGGAGTCAAACAGTGAAATGTTGTCTATGTAGTTCTTTAAGAATTATAATAAAAAAATTTTTCCTAAGCATGACTTTTATAAAACATCTAGGCTAGAGTTGAGTGACAGCTACATAAAAGAATCATGATTAAAATAGAAGACATTTAAAAGTAGTGATTTTCTATATTTTCTTAGATAGATATCGAGAATTGCTTAGAGACACTGTAATGGGTTGAATTATGCTACTCCAAATTCATATATTGTAAATGAGAATGTTATTTTATTTTTGAAGATATAATAAGTTTAGTTGAGATAATGAAGTCATTAGGGTAGGCCCTAATTCATTATGACTGATGTCCTTATAAATAATGGAGTTTTGGACACAGAGATAGGCAGACAATCATAGAAGGAAGAAAATGTGAAGACACAAATCATAATAGCATTTTATTTTCTGTGGTATTGAATCTATTTTTAATCCTACCCATTGAATTCTTTATGTTGGTTATTATTATTTTTTCTTATTTGCATTCTTTTTCAGGTCTATTTTAACCTTTTTAACTTCTAGTCATGAGGAAGAGAGGATTAAGATGGCTAAAATGAGAGAGCCAGAGTAAGTTTCTCCTACAGAGTAAACCAAGATAGATAGAGTTTCCTTAGTACCCAGAGAGGAATGGATCCAGCAACATGCCCCATGAGTTTACAAAGGATTGATAATAACCACTTAAAGCAAAGAGGAAAAAAAAAATCTACTGACTTGGGCTAGAACTGGCCAGACTTTTGCCTATATCACCGAGTCCACCAAAGCCTCCACACACAGTAGGGAAAGTGAGTGATGGGAATTCAAGAGTTTTGTGCTCCTGCCATGAACTTGCAGGTGACCTCAGTACCTCATGGGAAACTGCCTTTTCCAGAGTCATACTTTGTCATGGAGTGGTGCAGGGAAAAAAACCAAAAAACAAAAACCAAAAACCTTGAGAAGCGCTAGCCACCATTTCCTAGAAACCCAACACTTGCAGGATGGAGTGACTTTTCAGTCAGCTTGGGAGAAAACAGTCCCCAAGGACAAACTCATGGCTGCAGAAAGTTCATGGCTGGGAGGATTGCCTGAGAAAACCTGAGGACCTGAAGCTGGCTGCACTTTGACATTCAGATCGCAGCCTGCCTGAGGCCAAGGTGGGAGTCCAGTGGGACACTTTGTCATAGTAACCTCTTACACCCCTTGTGACC
The DNA here is from genome assembly GCF_000164805.1 of Carlito syrichta. Lineage (NCBI taxonomy): Eukaryota > Metazoa > Chordata > Mammalia > Primates > Tarsiidae > Carlito > Carlito syrichta. The sequence goes on along the minus strand of NW_007246669.1, from coordinate 267,841 downwards.
TCTTCTGTGCCTGCTGTGCACAACAGTATTACCCCAGTGTCCTGGGACTTCCTCCTAATGCCTAATGGGGCAGCTAAGTGTGCACATTTGCAGGGTGCTTTGCCCTGCACGTTCTCTGAAAGCTCGAAACAGACAGAAAACTTGGAAATTTCCCTAGAGCCCCACTCTTGACCTAGGCAGGCTGGAAACTTCCTTGGAGCAAGAGTCACCAAGGAGAAACCCTATAGCCACCATCCACAAGTACCAACTCCTAGCATGAGGTCAACAGTACAGCCCACCACACCAGATATAATACCTCAGCTTTGAGGAAGGTCGATCTCAAGCACCAACTAACAACACTTTCTAAGCCACTCCAGTCACTCAGGACACTGAGATCTAGTGTAGGCACACAGCGTAGTGCTGCCATAGTTGGCAATTGATAAACTTGCCACATCAAGGCTATATATAATCAAGAGAACACAACAGTACCTATGTCAGTCTCCTGCCAACCTCAAATAAGAAGAAAGCATTTACTCAAATGAGAATGAACCAGAAAAATGGTTCTGACAACATGAAAAAAACAGAGTCCTCCACCATCCTTCAAAGACCCACACCAACTCTTGAGCAACAAACCCTAACCAAAATGAAATTTTTGCAATTCCAGACATGGAATTCAAAAGGTTGATAAAATTGGTCAATGAACTTCAGGAGAAAATTGAAAACAAATATTAAAATATTTTTTTAAAAAGGAACAAAAACTATTTAGGATATGGAAGAGAAATTATTCAAAGAGATGGACAACTTAAAAAAACTGAATCCTGGAAATGAAAGAAGCATTTAGGGAAGTATAAAATGCAATGGATAGTTTTAGCAGTAGACTAGAACAAGCAGAAGAAACGATCTTAGAATTTGTGGGCATGGCTTTTGAATTTATTTATTTAGACAACAATAAAGAAAAAATAATCAAGAGAATGGAACAAAGTCTCCAAGAAAGATAGGATTATGTAAAATGCCCAAACCTAAGAATCATAGGTATTTCTGAGAAACAAGAGAAAGCACAGGTTTGAAAACTTGTTTGAGGAAATAATGGAGGAAACTTCCCTGGCTTTGTCAGACATCTAACATCAGATATAAGAAGTCCAAAAAATCTTCAGAAGATTCATTGCAGAAAGGTCATTCCCAAGATATATAGTCATCTGACTATGTGAAGTTAATGCGAAAGAAAGAATTTTAAGAGAAGTGAGACAAAAACATCAAATAACTTACACTGGCAAACTTATCAGACTAAGCAGAATTCTCAGAGTAAACTTTACAAGCCAGAATGGATTGGACTCCACCTTCAAAGTCTTCAACCAGAATACCTGTCAGCCAAAAATTTTGTATACTGCAAAACTAAAATTCATAAATAAAGGAGAAATAAACATTTTTGTATATATTACATTTTAAATATATATGTGCCTAACACCAGAGCCCTCAGATTTATAAAACAAATACTACTAGAACTAAAAAAGAGATAGACTATAATACAATAATGGTGGGAGATTTTAACATTCCAGTTACAACAACAGACAGATCATCAAGGCAGAGTCAGCAAGAAAACAAACATTGGAATTAAACAGTAGATTCTAGAGCAAATGGAATGAACAGATATCTACAAAACATTTCATCTACAGACTAAAGAATATGCATTTTTTCATCAGCATATGGAACATTCTCCAAGATAGATCATATTATAGGCCACAAATCAAATTTCAATAAGTTTAAAAACAATGAAATATTAAGCACTATTTCATACCACAGTGGATTAAAACTAGAAATTAACTCCATGAACAACCAGCCAAATCAAAGATATGGAAGTTGAACAATTTTCTCCTGAATGATCCTTGAATCAACAATGAAATCAATGTGAAAACTAAAAATTTCTTGAAACATATGACAACAATAAAGCAAGTTATCAAAACCTCTGTTACATGGCCAAAGCTGTGCTCAGAGAAAAAATTATAGCACTTAAGGCCTACATTAATATGATTGGAAGATAACATATCGACAACTTAACATCACACCTCAAGGAAATAAAAAAAAAGAACAAAGCAAGCCCAAAACTAGCAGAAGAAAATAAATATCAAAGATGACAACAGAGGTAAATGAAACTGAAATTAAAATAAAATTTAGCATCCCTTCTTTATAAAAATCCTCAGCAAAACAGGCATAGTGGGAATATTTTCTCAAAATAATAAAAGCTATCAAACCCACAGACAATGTCATCTTGAAAGAAGAAAAGTTGAACACATTTCCCCTCAGAACTGGAACAAGGCAAGTACTTTTACCACTACTACTCAACAAACCACTGGAAGTCCTAGTCAGAAGTATAAAATGCAATGGAAGTATAGGCAACAAAAAGAAATAAAAGTTATCCAAATTAGAAAATAAGGCATTTAAATTTCTCTGTACACTGGTGATATGATCTTATACCTAGGGAACCCTAGATACTCCTCTAAAAGATTTCTAGACTTGATAAATTAATTTAATAAACTTTCAGGATACAAAATCAACACACACAAATCAATAGCACTGCTATACACCAATAGTGACCAAGCTGAAAATCAAACAAATAACTCAATTTCATTTATAATAGCTGCCAAAAATCTAAAATACCCAGGAACATATTTAACCAATGAGGTTAAATATCTTCAAAAGGAACTACAAAACTCTGATGAAAATAATTACAGAGGACACAAACAAATGCAGAAACATCCCATCTTCATGGATTAGACATATCAACATTATCAAAATTATCATATTACTCAAAGATTCAATCAAACAAACAAACAATAAACAAACCAGAATAGCCAAAGCAATCCTAAGTAAGAAGAACAAAGCTGGAGGCATCGTCTTAGCTGACTTCAAATTTTTCTACAAGGTTATATTAACCAAAACAGCATAGTACTGATACAAGGGCACACACATGGAACAGAAGAGAGAATATAGAAATGAACCCAAAGATCTGCAACCAACTGATCTTTGACAAAGTAGACAAACACATATACTAGGGAAAGGGCACCCTATTCAACAAAAGGTGCTAGGAAAATGGAATAGCTACATGCTGAAAAATGAAACTCAATCCCTATCTCTCCCCATATGTAAAAGTTAACTCAAGATGAATTAAGGACTGAAACGTCAGACCTAAAAACATAAGAATCCTAGACGAAAACTTAGGAAAAATCTTATGGACATTGGTCTAGGCAAATCATGTCTGGCTAAAAGCCCAAAAGCAAATGCAATAAAACAAAATAATAGGTACTTAATTAAACGAAAAAACGTCTGCACAGCAAAATAAATAATCAACAGAGCAAACAGGCAGCTTACATAATGGGGGAAGGTATTCACAAACTATATATCTGACAAAGGACAAATATCCCAAATAACTCAAACAAATCAGCAAGAAAAAAGCAAATAATCCCATTAAAAAGTGGGCAAGTAGCATGAGCAGACATCTCTCAAAAGAATATATATAAATAGTCATAAACATATAAAAATGTTCGACATCACTCATAAGCAGAGAAATACAAATTAAAATCACAATGAGACACCATCTTACACCAGTCAGAATGGCCATTATTAAAAAATCAGAAAATATTAAATACTGATGAATATATGAAGAAAAGGGAACACATATAATGTTAGTAGGAGTCTGATTTAGTACAACCTCTATGGAAAGCAGTATGGATATGATTCAAAGAACTAAAAGTAGATCTACCATTTCATCTAGCAATCCCACTACTAGGTATCTACCCTAAGGAACAGAGGTCATTATATGAGAAAGACATCTGTACCTAAAAGTTCATTACAGCACAATTCATGAGTGCAAAGATGTAGAATCAGCATAAATGCCCATAAACCTATCTGTGGATAATGAAAATGTGGCATATATACACCATAAAATACTATGCAGTCATAAAAAGGATGAAGTCTTGCCCTTTGCAGAAACATGGATAGGGCTGGAGATCATCATCCTAAGTGAACTGACTCAGAAACAAATAAACAAACAAACAAAAAAAGACACTGCATATTCTTACTCATATATAGCAGCTAAATGTTCACAAAGATGGAAATAATAGACACTGGAAACACCAATAAGAGGGGAGAAGAGGGGCTAGGTTCAGAAGAGGGGCTAGCGTTCAGAAACTACAGAGGAAGAAGAGGGGCTAGGGTTCAGAAATTACAGAGGGTTCCCAAACTACACTATTTGGGAAATAAGCCACCTCATCACTACATAGTATGTCCATGTAATGGATGTGCATGTATGCACACTGAATCTAAAATAAAAATTAAAGAAAAAAATTTCCAGTTACTTTGTGAAATTTGTATGCTTGTCTTTTACTCTTTGTGCTAACATTAAAATAGTTTTACAAAAGATATCTTCTAGTTGGATCTGCTTCTTTTGTTACTTTTGCCCTGCTTGTTCTTCTTGCTTGTTGCCTGATATTCCTGGTTCTTTGACTTGTATTTTAAAATGTATTTTTAAAATGATAATTTGAAGAACATCTGGAAAAGGAGAATATCATATTTTTTTGTTTGCCAAATGCTTGAGGACCATGGTAATCCTGAAGTAATCTTTCCAAAGTTTAGGCTTGTGCCAAGGAATGAAGAGTTCAGTTTTGCTGTTTGTTGATGTTTATCTCTACTTATAAGGAGCATAGCTTTTTGTGGCCCCATCATAAAGCACAATATTTACTAGGTTCTACAACTTTTTCGGAACTGAGATTCCAACTTTTATCTCCCTGGATATTCCAGGTAGTCTTCAAACATAGAACAAACTCCCAGATATCTCTTCATGATCAGTAAATGCTCCTGAGACTAAAAAAATCTTCAGTGCTCTGCTTTTCTCCCTGGGATCCTGTTACCTCCTGGATCTTGGTATTAGCAATTTCTTACTGCTATGTTACTTTCTTGATGCTTTTATGGAAGATGTATTTTTTAATTTCTTTCAACTTTGAACAATATTTTTTTGTAAAGAGTGACTCCAAATTAAATAGCCTGTAACTATCTAAATCAGAATCCTCCATTTTGTTTCTACTACAAAATGTTCAAAACTTCCATTAAGATTTAGTAAAAGTACAAAACAATACATTTGCAGATACTTTTTGATTTTTTTATAATCCTCATTCTTTGATCTTCAACTAGATTATAAATCCCTCAAAGACAGTTCATTACTTGAATTCCAATAACAACTTGTATGTGTCTCAACATCTAGTGGATCCTTAACAAAAAAATTGAATGAAGGAGTGAATTGGTGAATGCAATTTGTTAGGTCATCACTAAATTATTAAATCTCACCATTCAACAACCTTGAATACTGGAGTAGGGCAGGTACTAAAAGTATTATACCTCTAGCTTTATTACAAAGAAAAAGCAACAAGTAAAAATTAATATCAACAAATTTGAATACCAAATGTCTTTCATTTCCATTTGTATCTAGATATAACTATCTTAGCCTCTGATTTCATATACTGTTGGAAGGCTGAGGGTCACACTAATATTTCTAAGAAATTCTAGAGGTTCTTATATAACCAAACTCTAGAATTGAGTTCCTGCCTCCCTTGAACCCATTTACTTTATGCATCTTCTCGACATTCAGAATTTTCTAGAAATAAATAAGAATAAATACCAGTAAGTATGTTTAATAAAAAGTCCAAGTAAAGGGTGAATTTATGATTGCCTTGGTGCGGAGATGAAGCTGCTTTTGTCCAAAAGACCTCAACCTCAATCTGATTCAGGTTACCTGGTCATTACTCTCTGAAGACCATGATTATCTATGATTTAATTATCAGATCTAAAATGTACTCAAGAATGTGAAGCTGAAAGCAGTTAGGCTTCTATGTATAGTCATGCACTGCATAACCACATTTTGGTCACAACTTACAATGTAAGGGTGGATCCAGAAGAGTATAGAACTATATTTTTACTGTATCTTTTATATGTTTAGATGTTTTATATAAACAAATACTTACTATTGTGCTAAAATTCCCTACATTATTAGGTACAGTAACATGCTGTATGGGTTTGTAGACTAGAACAATAGATTGCACCATATAGCCTAGGTGAGTAGTACGCTGTACCATCTCAGTTTGTAAGTAGACTATAGTGTTCACACACAATGAAATTGTCAAATGATGCATTTCTCAGAACATATCTCTGTCATTCAGTTATGTATGACTGCAACTGTATATTACATTCATATTATATATATGTCAGCTGTGACTGTTGGTAATTTTTCTAAATTTTCATGATTTATCATACTTTTTCACAGTGTCAACAGACAGAAATAAATTTTTCTTAAAAATAGGAAAACTAAATTTAAACTTTAGTTCTGTCACTTCCTTTTTTATGATTAAGGTGATTCCCATCCTTACTCTAAACCTAGGTTTCCATGTATTAAAATGTAGAAAATGGAATTCTTCTTGTCTTTCTTATAGGGTTACCTTGGTGATCAAATGTGACAAAAATAAAAAGTAATTTCAAGATTTGTAAGTGTGTAAGAAGCTTTAAAAAATAAAAATTTATTTTTCTTTGGTTAGAAAACTCCATTTTGGGGTAAGTAGTAGTTTACTTCACTATAAGAGTTAAGGTCTGACATTAGAAACACTTGTATACTTACTGAGTATGAAGATATAGAAGAGAAGGCTTTAAACCATTTTATAAAGAAAAGAAGCACACAATTGCAATAAACTATAGATTCACAGAGCTTGCCTGCTTGTTTTTAAATGCTAGGTTAGATCCTTTTTGGAGGTGGGGAACAGCAATGATCTGATAGCTCTGACCTTTCACTTTGACATAGTGACAGCCCACAAAGCATTATCACAGGGGTGGATAATATTTTAAAATAATCAAGTGTTACCATTAATCTGGTGTTTAGTTTTCTCTGTCGGAGACAAAGGCTATGCAGCAGCTGGAATTCAGAACTGAGTCAGGAAATCCAGCAGGTGTTTCTGACACATCGTGTGCCTTTGGAACAGCATGGTCCTCCTTGATAATGGATGAATCAAAGTCATCCTCCCGAAGGGGAGAGGTAGCTGGATAGAGAGCAACATTGAAAAGGAAAAAGGCAGATCCTTCTAAAGATTGCTCAGCTGAGCCTAAATTTGCCTCCACTTCTATTAGCAAAAATAAACATGTATATCTTCCATATGATCAATCACTAGAGGTTTACTGTTGTTTAACTGGGAAAAATCCATTTTGTACAATTTCAATACTTGGCCACCAGGGTATAGAGATCTTGGGGTAACAGAGAGTCCAGTTAAAAACATGCAAATATTATTCCTTTTATAACTCTCTTGCCCTGTGGTTAAAGTGTCATTTATATCATCAAACAATCTTTTTTTCTCTCCATCTTTCTAGTTGAATCATTGCTCCAATCCCCTCTTGTTTCTCCCACCTACTCCTAAGGATAAAAATGATTCTTATATCCTATATCAGAAAACCACTTTCTTTGGTCCTATTTCTCCTTTAAGCATTAGAGTAAACTTTTAAATATGAACTTTGGAGTCTAGCAGATATAATTTTGAGTCATTATTTTCACACTCAGAATCTGTGGTAAGTGTATTTAATGCCACCTGAGACTTAGTTTCTTTATCTGTAAAATGAGGAAGATGGTAGTATGTATATCAAAGATTTGTGAGGGTTAAATATGACATGGTACATAAAAGGTTACCTAGAGTGCCTGTCACATTGAAGCACTCTTTCTTAACTCACTTCAGCATTTCTTCATCAATGTAAATGCCTTGAGAACAAGAAAGAGTATTATTGCTGCTGTTTATTGCTACATCCAGATTGCCTAGAACAGTGACTGGCACATATGTGCTTAATAAACATTGTGTTGAATTGATAAAGAATATAGCTGAATATAATGTTGCAATCTCTACATTATCTCCTACCCTTCACCTCCCCTAGGAAGAGGATGTGCCTGATGTAGTGCTTCAGAACAAGCCTGCCTATCCAGGAATCTCAGGGCTGCCACTCACTATTTGTAAGACCATGAGCAATTTTGTCTATCTCTTTGTGCCTCAGTTTTCTCGTCTGTAAAATGTGAGTAATGATAGTAATCTCTATTTTGCAGGTCTGTGAGAATTAAAAAGTTAATACTTGTAAAGAACTTAGTGCATTGTAGGTCACATCATGAAAACTATGCAAACCTGTGTCAATATGAACATCTGATGGCTCAGCCTTTTTAAAAAAATATCGATTTAGGGGTACATGTCCAGTTTCACTACATGGATATATTGTGTAGTGATGAAGTGTGCTTTTAGTGTAATCATTATATGAATAGTAGGCATTGTAACACATTAGGTAATTTCTCATCCTGCACCCCCCTTCCACCTTTCCATCCTTCTGAGCCTCCAATATCTATTATTTTACTCTCTATGTCCATGTATACACACTCTTTAGCTCCCACTTTTAATGGAGAACATGCAATATTTGACTTTCTGTTTCTGAGTTATTTCACTTAGGATTGACTGCACAAGCTTTTGCTCATTGTTCTTTTATATCCCTTTCTATCCAGAAAGAATATTCTTATGGTTTTTCATGTCTCTGTGTAATTCACTCTTATTTCCCAAAACTGAACTATGCATCTAGCACATACTAGCTAGTTAACATTCAGGTGAGTATTCCTCAACTTCAGGTGAGTATTCCTCAACTTCAGGTGAGTATTCCTCCCTGTTCTTAAGCAACTCTCTAAAAGGTGTCCTGACAATCACACTCATTCCTATTGCACCAGTACCTCCCACGTATGGACCCCTCTCTTTGTGTTCAATGGTTCATTTGCAATAACCACTCGGAAATCTTACCGTACGTGATTATGATCTCTACCTTCCAAACACTATCCTTCAGCATTTCCTATAGTGCCTGCTATTTAATGATACACAAATTACTAGTACCATTCCCTCATCCTACATCCTTTCGTGGAACATCCATTCATATAACAAGGTGATTAGAACAAGGCATACCCTCTAATAAAACCTCAATAAGTTATCACCTAATATTACTCTTGCTGTTATTTTTGTTGCAACTTTGTCTATTCTCTCAACTCCAATTAAAGTCTTTTTTTGTGTTTTGTTTTTTTTAGTTGGCGTCTAGCTCTGTCACTCAGGCTGGAGTGCAGTGGCACATTCACGACCACCACAGCCTCAACTTGCTGGACTCAGGCGATCCTTCTGCTTCAGCCTTTCAAGTAACTGGAACTACAGGCACGCGGCATCATGCCCTGCTAATTTGTTTTTGATTTATTGTAGAGACAAAGTCTAGCCTAGTTTTCCAGGCTGATCCCAAACCCCTGGTCTCAAGCAGTCCTCTCACCTCTGCCTCCCAAAGTATTGGGATTACAGGCATGAGCTATCATTCCTGGCCTCCAATTAGAGCCTTAGCTGATTATACATGGGCTTAGCATTCAGACAGATACTTGTTTAATATGTGACTATTACACTTTGTAGCTTCTGGTGGTTTCCAGTCAGAGAAAACCACCATAATCCTTCTTCTGCAATTTCAGGTGTTGAGATCTTGGTGTATCAGAGAACATACATTTGATACCTTGAATGCTGATCTGATCCATATTGATGGCATCTCCCATTTGAGAAACTATGCTTTTATCAGTATTTTTTCTTTACAAAGGTTCTTTTAAAAATATATATTACTTTGTGTTTACCACGTTGATTCTTTGAACTAATGTATTATCTCCTCTCAGAAAGTCTTGCCACTCAATTTTATTTCATTATCAAAACCCAAGCAAATATCACTATTTTAGCCTATTGAAAACATTTCTCCACTTTTATTTCTTTCCTATAAGTTGTGTGCAAATTGCACAAATTTAACTTATTACATTGTCAGTAATTATGCAATATGTATTTATACTTCTGTTTTTCAGACAAAGTTTGATAGCCCACGCTTTAATCATTCCCATATCTACGGTATATAGCATGTAAGTTCATGTACAATGAATTCTCAATTAATTCAAGTGTGTTTTCAAAATTAGATTCTATTAATGATAATAAAATTGTTGATATACAAACTCTTTATTTAAGGTACAGTGGAAGAGCAAAGTTATGGAAGAGTCTACTGAGTAATTTTAATATTATTGTGATTCCTCTGTTTTCATGAGTGCAAATTTATCTCAGATGTCTAAAACTTAACTAAGATTCAGAAATGAAATATAAGGAATGCATGTCCCCAAAAGGAAAGGAAGTGTGACTACTATCATTTTGAAGGTCCTCTGGGAGCTTACACTTTATTAGTGTATATAATGCATAATTCTAAATGAAAGATAATAAAACCAAAACTTAGAAGTCTTGTTTGTTTTGTTCACTGCTATACCCTCATTGCCTTGAAGAGTGGCTGACATACAATAGGTCTTTAACAAATATTTACTATTAATTAATAATAGTAAATAATATAAAAAAAAGAAATTGACAATATGTTGTGGGAGCTCTAAAGAGGGTTTGATTTGGAGGTGAGTATAAGGGTCAGTGTGCCATGTGTTTGTGAAGGGAATTTTCAGCACTGCTAATCCACATGGCCAATCTGGTACTATGGTGCTTCAGAAGGGGCAGTGGTCCAGACTTTTTGGCAGAGGCACCTCTCCAGGCCTATTCAGTCACACAGTTGAGAACTGCTGGCAACAATCAGTGTCAGTATTTCATGAACCGGAATCAGGACTGAGTCTAACAAATCCGAATCTTTTCTTGGAAAAATTGAGACAGGAAAATTTGAAAAAGACAGACCTCAAATGCTTATATTTCACTACATTTCTTCACTTTTCCGTTTATTTTTTAACCACGTTCAAAACTTAACTCAGTAGTTACATGGCTGTCAGCAAATGCTCCCCAAGTAAAAGAAAATGAGCATAGAAATGTTATCATAACAGATTTTATAAATGATAAGAATTTATTTATTTATTCATCCATGAAACCTTTATTGAGTATTTCTAAGTTTTGTAACTATGAGGTCAGCAACTTGGAAGTGACTCTTGGTTTCTTCTTTTCTCTTTTTAATATATAATTATCAAAAAGTCATGTCAGCTTGCCCTGTTAATATCTATCTTCTCCTTTCTATGCCCACAGTCTTAATTCATGTGTGTATTGTCCTATGTCTAGATGAGAATAGTTAGTGCCTTCCTAGTATTTCTATTGTGACTCTCTACCCATGGCAGATGGCTGCCATGTAACTTCCAGAGGGACCTTTATCACATGTAATCTTGATCATGTCACTCTCATACCTAATTTTTCAATGGTTCTTTAAATCTCCCTCCCGTTTGTCAATGTATCTGGCCTCTCTATCTCAGATTTTACTATGCACTTATATTTAGTTGTTATCACACTTCCATAGAGCAGAAACAAAGATAATGCTTTCATCATTCTCACTCCCACATTCTTTACTGTTTAGCTTATTGTTCTCTATTCAATGCATTTTTGACTATTTTGTAGACAAATTACTTCAATTTTGTAATAAACATGTGCTTTAATTTATCAAAAAATCTCCATTGAACTTGTTTTTGTCACTAAGTGAGATACTAGGGATACAGTATTGAGTAGACAGATGGAGCCATAGTCCATGGGTGGTAATGACCTAGTGCTGGAGTGTAGATGCTGGCCTCTGCTAGTATTAGTATGTTGAATAAAAAGTAATGATTGCAAAACGTTCAGAAAATAGGAGCATTTAGACATGTTTATGATATTCTCTATTTCCCAATTTATATTTTTAGAGATGTGTCTGTATGTGTTTGATTAAAATGACTAATGATACCAGGAAGCATACCATGTGTCCTTGGACTGGACTCACCTCTCTAGTTGGATCTGGCCTTTTACTATAAGATCTTTGTTAATCATAGCCTTTTCCCTTGCTTGCACTAACCCAAATTGAACTCTTGCCCATTTTCTTATAACCTAGTCACAGTCATCTAAGCATCTGATATATTAGTTAGAGATTCATACTTGATTACTGGGGAAAGCTCAAACCTGATGTTCTTTCCTTTTTTACTTTAACATTCTGAAATATGTTTCAGTATCTTCTTAAGACTAAACCGACTTCTTTGGGCAAATGGTTCACCAATTTGACATAGTCCTTGTAATTCTGCATGTGAACCTGTGTGTATCCTTGCCTGTAGTACTCAGTTTCATTTAACTCTGACCTTATGTCCAAATCCAAAACATTCACCGTATAATCCAGACCTTTCTACCACTTCAATTCTATGGGCAATGTAATACATTTGAAATATGGAGGACAGGCATTTTACCCTTTTCACTGCCCTTTCTGTTATTAATAATCACCATGACTTTTCAAAGTCTCACCCTTCTCTCTTCACCCGCCTCTCCCTGGAAGTGCTCTGTCTCCTGTCTAATTAATGATCATAGTTTACAGACAGTGCAGCTGTCTACACATATGGTTCATTACCCTTAAGACAGAAAACGATGTAAGAGTTGAAGGTTTTTTTCTGAGGGTTCTTTGGGCAACTATGAAGGATGAAATCATTAACGTGACTTTTAACTAAAACAGGACCTTGTGGTATTGCATCATTTTGTACTCCTAGTGCACAAACTAGTGGCATTATGGCTCTTAAATCAGTGTTTATTAGCTTTTGTTTGAAGCCAAAATTGCTTGGTGCCAGAAAGAACTGAAAAGAAAATAATAAAACATTTTACATTGTATCTGTGTTTTCTAAATGTCTCACATTTGGGGTGACTAACAACAGTAAAGTTAATTAATTAGAAATGAAGACTCAGTATTTTCCTAGAAAGACCACAGGCTGATCATTAGAGTAGATGTCATATTTTAGAGAATATAACATTTATAAGCCTGAAGAAGAGTTCTTAGGTATTTAATAGAGTTGCTTTATTTTCATTCATGTGATAAATATCAATTGATGCTGTTTTCTAGATACTGTTTTAGGTACTGGATACTACTAGTGCTAATGAACAAGAAATATTACTTGCTCTCTAAAAATTTAGGAGATTGCATTACTCTTGGGTGTCTAATATAAGATTGTTTTGCCAGCTTCTTTGTCAAGCTTCCACTATTTCACAGAAATCCTTGATAATTTTGGACTGATGATGATTTCACACTGTCTCCACCACTGCCCCTCTCTTAGATTCTGCCTTCCCTTAAGATGTGTCTGCAATTGTTGACATGTGATTCCTACTGGTTGGTTTCATAGCTGGATCCTGAGCAGGTGCTGTAAAGTCAGGTGGTACAGTCACTCTCCTACCCATGTACCAGTGAGGCAGAAAGTGAGGTGGTCTGAGAAATGGATTCTGGATGAAAGTCACACAGTAGCTTCCCTTTATCCACAGTTTCCACTTTGTGTGGTTTCAGTTCCCATGGTCAATCAAGGTCAGAAAATATTACAGGTAAAGTTTGGGCCTCACTTTGATCCTTACTTCACCTGGTGTGAGATCAGGTATCCTAATTGATGAACCATGTACCCTGTCACTCCACTACTGCCTATCCCCTTCTTCTAGTGTGATGATAATTGTTCAGAGTCCACTTATGAGAACTTGCACACAATCCCATTCACAATAGCAACAAAAAAGAAGCATCTAAACAAATTCTTAACCAGAGAAGTAAAAGACTTTTATAACAAAACTACACAATACTGCTCAAAAAATCAAAGATGACACAAAAAAATATTCCATGCTCATGGACTGGAAGTATCAACATTGTTAAGATGTCCATCTTACCCAAGAAATTTACAGATTTAATGCTATACTCATTAAATCACCTACATCATTCTTCTCAGACATAGAAATTATAATACAGAAATTCATATGGAAACACAAGTAACCATGAATAGCCAAAACAATTCTTAGCAAAAGAAACAAAGTGGGAAGTATTACACTTCCAGACTTAAAGTTTATTAAAAGGCTACCATAATCAAAACAGCCTGGTATTGGTACAAGAGCAAGCATATAGACCAATGGAACACAATCGAGATTCTGGAAACAAAACCTCAATTTCTCTACCAACTCATCTTCAACCAAGCCTCCACTAAGTGGGTTTATTGTAGATGGTCCTTACTCTTTTGAGGTATGTTCCCTCTATGCCTAGGTGTTCAAGAGTTTTTAATCAAGATAGGATGTTGGATTTTGTCAAAAGTTTTTTTCTGTGTCTAATGATATAATCATATGATTCTTATTTTTACATCTGTTGATGTATTTAATTACATTTATGATATTGCAGATGCTGAACCAGACCTGTATCCCAAGGATGAAGCATACTTAGTCACGGTGGATGATTTTTTAGATGTGTCATTGGATCTGACTTGCTAGAATATTGCTGAGAATTTTTGCATCTATGTTCATCAAGGATATTGGCCTGTAGTTCTTTTTCTTTGTTGGCTATTTACCCTGTTTGGGTATCAGCGTGATGTTGGCTTCATAAAATGACTTGGGGGAAAGTTCCATTTTCCTTGATTGCTTGGAATACTTTCAATAGAATTGGTGTCAGCTCCTCCTTGTATTTTGAAAAACTCTGCTGGAAAGTCATCCCTCCCAGGACTTTTTTTTGTAGGTTGTTTTCTTATGATGGAGTTAATTTCCTGGGTTGTTATGGGTCTATTTGATATCTCAATTTCTTCTTATTTCAACCTTGGGAGGCTTATGATGTTGAAAGCCCTCCATTTCATTTTGGTTAGCAAGTTTATTTCCATACAGGTATAGGCATAGTAATGTCTGAAATTTCTTGTATTTATTTGGTATCCATTGTGATTTGATATTTTGCATTTCTGATTGTTTATATTTGGGCTTTTTCCTCTCTTTTTCTTGGTCAATCTGGCTAGGGGCACATCAACTTGTTTATTCTTTCAAAGAACCAGCTTTTTGTTTTGTTAATTTTTTTCTATGATATTTTTGTCTTTCATGTCCTGTATTTGGGCTTTTGCTTTGATGATTTGGATTCATTGGCTGAAGTTAGGGTTTTGGTGGTCTTGTTTTTCCAGCTTCTTCAGGTGATTTATTAGATTGTTAATTTGTAATCATTCCATTTTCTTGATGTGTGTTTGTAAATAAATGAATTCCCCTCTTAGTACTATTTTTATGGCATCCCAAGGGTTTTGGTAAGATATGTCTTTGTTTTCACGAGTTTCCAGAAATTTTTTAATTTCTGCTTTGATTTCCATGTTGACCCAGGAGCGATTCAGCATCCTGCTGTTTAGTGTCCATATCTTTGCAGGTTTGGGGGGAGCTTTGTCGGTGTTCATAATTATTTTCATTTCACTATTGTCTGAGCAGGTGTATGGCAGAATTTTGATCTTATGGAATTTGTTTATGCTAGATTTATGACTGAGGCTGTGGTTAATCTTGGAATACACTCCATGTGGTGCTGAGTGGAATGTATATTCCATGGATTTTGGGTGAAATGTTCTGTAGGTATTAAGTCCATTAGGCCAAGCATCAAGGTGAGATTCTGGATCTTCTTGTTGATTTTTTGCCTTAATTATCTATCTAGAGTTGTTAGTGGGGTATTTAAGTCCCCAGCTATGATAGTGTTAGAGTCAATATCTTTTTTTGTGTGTACCTAGAAGCTGCTTTATAAAAGTTGGTGCTCCTATGTTGGGATGAATATATCCATATGTTCAGGATGGATATTTCTTGCTGATGGATTGAACTTTTTATCATTATGTAGTGTTTTTTGTATCTTATTAAATTTTTGATAGCTTAAAGGATATTTTGTCTGATATTAATATTGCCACTCCTGCTTTCTTTTTTAAAAATTTTTTTATTTTAAAGATGTATGGCAAAATTCAGGGTTAGTTATACAAATGTTCATTATGTGGGTAATCTTGTTGATGACATTTGCCACCCCCTCTTCTGGCAGTTTCCTGCTTTCTTTTGTGTTCCGTTAGCCTGAAAATGTGTTTTCCATCTTCTAACTTTGAGTCAGTGAATGTCCATTTTGGTGAGATGAGTCGCGAGACAGCATGTTATTCTGTCATGTTTTTTTTTTTTCCAGTTTGCTTTTTTTTTTTTTTTCATTAATCAGTATTTTTTATTATGGTTTTGTGGGGTACAGTTAAGGGTTAGGTGTACAATTACGTTTCATTCAGGCACCCTATAGATAAGAAGTGTTTTCCCATCCCCCGACAGATATTTGCTATTGTTAATCCCATCCCCCTCCCCCCCTTTTATGTCTTTTCAGTGGTGCATTTATTCCATTCATGTTCAGGCTAATTACCGAGATGTGAGAGTTTATCCCTTCATGAGGTTCTTATTGAGTTTGTTATTGTTGCTGTTTGTTTGTGGATTTGTTTGTTGGTTTTCTTTTGATTTTTGGTTGATATACATGTGTGCTTTCAATCTTTTTCCTGTATTCTTGAGATGAGTGTGGCCATTCTTTTTTTCCTTTCTTTTGTGCTTAATACTTTCTTAAGTGTTTCTTGTAGAGATGGTCTGGAGGTGGCATAAATTGTTAGAGATTGAATGTCTGGGAAGGATTTTAATTCTCCATGTTGATGAAATGTAGCTTAGCTGGGGAAGTAATTCTTGGTTGAAATTGTTTATCTCTGAGAACTTTGAAAATCAGACTCCAGTCTCTCTTAGCCTAAAGTGTTTCTGTAGATAAGTCTGCTGATATTCTAGTTGGTCATCCCTAGTAGATAGTCTGACCTTTCTCTCTTGCTGTCTTTAGGATTTTTTCTTTTATACCTACTTTGTGTAAGCAAATTGCTATGTGTCTAGGAGTTGGTCTTCTCCTGTGTTGTCTTGCAGGGGTTCTCTGAATCTTTTGTGTTTGAATGGTCACGTCATGGTGAGATGAGGGCAGTTTTCTTGGACAATTACATGGAATGCTTGTTCCAGGGTGGTCTCTTATCTCTCCATCTGTCTCAGGGATTCCAATTGATCTTAGGTTCAGCCTCTTCAAATAATCACTCATCTCTTAGAGGTCTTGTTCTCTCTTTCTAGCCTTCTTTTCTATGGGTTAGTTCCATGGTTTGGTCCTCAAGCTTTGAGATTCTTTCTTTTGCTTGGTAAACTCTGCTTTCCATGCTGATCAGTTTGTTATTTATTTTGTTTACTGTATTATTTACTGCTGTCTTTCAGTTATCAATTCCCTCATTCTTTATTCTTGTCTCTCCTTATTTCTATTCATTTTCTCTATTAATATCTTGATATCTTGGTTAGTTGTCTGAGACTGTCATTCTGAGGCCTCTACTTTGTTTGGGTTCCAAAGTCTGTATTCTCAGGTGCTGTTTCCTCAGGAATTAGATGGAACCTGTGTTCTTCCTTTGGTTTGTCTTCATTTGTGATGATTTTCCTCTCCCTTTTTTCTCCTTATTTAATCCCATTGCTCAGTGACGTGGGGATAGCTTTCACTTCTGTTGCTCAATCCCCTGTTCTTCTTTATGTAGATTCTCAGGATTTGTTCAATTTTAAAGTCGGACTAGGGATGGGTGCTGTGCTTTTTTGCAGTTTTGAGATTTGATTAAAATGTGTTGAGTGGAGCTGTGGTTCAGAAGCTATCTGCAGATTATCATATCCACTGTCTGGTGTGTGGTTCCCCTGGAAGCTACTTCCCTCTAACTTACATTCTGTCCATGAGGTGGAGGCATATGTATGCGCCCTCAAAGCAAAGTTAGATGAGAAAAAGGAAAAGAACAGAAAAAGAAAGAGAGAAGTTGAAAGATGAAAAGAGAGAAGAAAAAGAAGGAAAACAGAAAAGTCCACCAATTAACAGTAAACACACAGAAACCAAAAACAAAGAAACATACAAACAAAAAAAAATCCTGATGATGCAGTAGCCCTAAAAAATACCCATACATAAACAGAAAAATTGGAAAAAATTAAAAAACACAGCAATAATAACAAAAGGAAAACAAATACAAAAACAGAAAGATAAAAGATCTCCCTCTGCAGTAGCTTCTGAAACTTCAGTTTCCTTTCCTTTTTTCTTTTCTTTCTTTCTCTCACTTTTATTCTCTTATTACTGGCAGGTTCCAAGCACTCTATTGCTTTTGGCTGCCATTGCAGTAGGTAGTGGGCACTGGTCTCTAACTCTTCCCCTTCACTCAAATCCTGGCTGATTGGGTTGCTCTCTACAAGAGTCACATGCCTCACAGACTAGTGGGGGATAAAGGTGAATCAGATCTGGATTCACCCCAACTTTGTTGCTGCTTCTGCCATGTCTCCCACTCGGATTTGATGTGTACATGCCTGGTCCAGCATAGGGGTGGGTCATCTGTCTCTCTGCTCTGCTACTGAAGTTTTCTCTCTGGGCCAGTGATGGAGATCCCAGAGGGGTGTGGCAATCACCTCTGGGTCTCAGGATGGAGGCTGAACAGAGCTGAGCAGGGCAACACAGGACTCTGCCCGGTCCTCGACTGAGGAAATGGCCAACAAACCAATCACTCTTAAATTGTATCTCCAGATTAGAATTCTCTTCTGCTCAACTCTGGATTAGAATTATCTCCTGCTCAACTCCAACCACTGTGGAATATCTTCCTCATTGGATTTCCACAAAACACTCACGTCCAAGCTTTCCTTATTGTTTTTTCTTCATATTTTTTTCTTGCTTACTCTGTTTTCTTTTAATGGATAATGCTATCCTTAGCCGAGTCAGTTAGGACGGGTATCTTGAGCTGACTTCTTCCGCTCATCACTGCTTTTATACCAGTTTGTAGATATTATATATTTTACTATTTTTTATATTCACTCAAATCTCCTTATCTCTATGTCCTCTGCTACTGCTCCTGCCTTAATTGAAACACTTACTTTAAGACTCTTAGCTTCTTAGATGCTCTATCTTACTTTTGATTCCCTCCAATGTATTTTCTACATAGAGACCAGAAAAATATTCCTAAAATGCATATATAACCATGTAATTTCTTCATTTAAAACACTTTAGTGCCTATATTTTCTATAAGATGGAATGAAGTGAAAATTTCATTAGTATGGTCCACAGTGTAGCTCATGATCTGGTTCATATCTCACCCCAGACTCACCACTTGATTATTTCCTATGTGTACTGGTGTGCCCCGTGATTTAATGTTTCCTGCACTCATGTAGCACAATGCTCTCTCACTGAGGGTGGGACTTACTTCTTCACTCCTCGACTTTGTTCAATCATATGACATGCTTTGATTAAAGAGATTTGCATATGTGACATAAGCAGTATATTGAAAACCAGTTGGATTACTGTCTTGATTTGCTCTTTTTCTTCTGCCATCTTCATGAGAAGGACACGCCTTGTCAATCCTGCTGGTTCTGGGAGGAGGAGGAGAAGGTGGAGAAGGATGAACACGTGGTCACAGTCACCACAGCAAACTTTCTCTATCAAAACAATGCCCAAAAGGGATCCCTCTGCCAATGAATGAGCAAGTCCAGATGACATAATCAGAGTCCCATAGTTTATGATTTGTAGCTTTAAGCTTTGATGTAGTTTGTCACAACAAAGCCAAAGCAAACTGGTAAGATTTCTATAAAGCCTTCTGCACTGTGGCACTGTTTAATTGCTCAGTGCTACTCAAAGCCACAAACTTTTCAGCCTTTGTTCTTATGATTCTTTACTTTGATACCCTTAAAACCCATCTGTCTAGTGAATTTTTACTCATACTTTGAGACCCAAATCAAGCATTTATTCTTCAGTGAAACTTTCTGTGAATATGCCTAGAAGATTGTCATTTACTCCTTTGTGTCACGTAGCATTTTTCATGTATTAATGTGCATTTGCACTTCATCACATTTTTTCCCCTTATGGATCTGAGCACCCAAATGGAAAGACCACTTATTAGTTAACTTTGGGCAAGATCAGAGAAACCTTTACAGAGGAAGACAAACTTAACTTGAACATGGAAGGAAGAAGATGAACAGGTTGGCAGAAGGTAAATCAGAGATGCCTGGGTAACCAGGAAGCTGATTTAAGCAGACATGTTTGTGAATAAATGATTGCATATTTTAATGTTTTTTTTGGTTTCTGTTTCTCTGGTGTAATAGGGTCTGTTGTTCAGTGCAGGAAAGATAACTATTCCAAAGGCACAGTTCTAGATGGGTCCAGAAACAACGATTTTTTTCTTCCCTCTGGGTAACAAAACCATGTGCTGTATGGTCAGCACCTACTTTGCCCCGGGCATTCTGTCCAGCTGTCTGGTCTGTGAAAGATGGTGACATTTACAACTGTTACAAGGCAATTTTCCCGGCCACCTGCCACAGTGACGCCCAGGTCCAAGTGGCTACCATCTGGCAGGGCATCTGCTCAGCCACTGGGAGGGCTTTGGATGCAGCAACATGCCCACAGAGAAGACATTGCACTCTGGCCTTTGGGGGAGGGAAACACATTGCATTTCCAGCCATACAGGGGATGCACAGTGAGAGTAACTCTGGTGGAGGCCTTTCCATTATGGCAGTAATCCTTCATAGCCTTCAGGTTTGGGGACCCTGTCAATACATCTAGAATATACTTGATGAGAACATGGCTTTTGTCACCAGATTGACTAGGTTCCCATTCTAGTTTCAGCATTTTTCTAGGTGATATTGGGGAAAGTTACCTGTGTCTAACACTGTGTCTCTCCTCAGTAAATGTCAACTATTTTTTTTTTACTTTTAGACAACTTCTTGGGGTTTATTATGTGCTCTGTAAATCTGAGACTGTCAAGAATTTTGGTGAGGTGCCCTTTAATAATGCTCAAAAGTCTTATTCCAGTTGACCACTGCCCTAGATCCCAGCCATGCTGAATATCTGTATTTCCCTGAATTTCTGACACTTCTGGACCTTTGAACAAGATGGTCTCTCTTCTGGTATACCCTTGTTATCTTTGTATCATGCTAATTCTGTATAATGTAAGACACCTTTAAGAAACCACTTTTTCTTGAAAGCAGTGCTTGATAACCAACAGGCTACCTTTTTCCATCTTTGTCTATACATACCTCTAATATTTGATAGGTTGATGGATGATGTACTTATGCACGTCATCCATATCACTGTCATTGAATGAATCATTGCACAGTTAAATTAAGTGCCTTGTTATCTTATTGGAAAAAATCTATTTTTCATGTGTTAATGCAGATTGTAGCTCACAAAAAAGGTAATTGAAATCCTAGTCTTAGAGAAGGAGATTGAACAATCACATGCTACTTTCAAATCCTAATCTCCTCTAGTCTGTGATTATGTACAGTCAGGGTGACCAGCTGGAAAGAAGTATATTCAGAAAACTGGTGTTATTGATTCAATATTGACATTGGTTTGGCTGATCCAACCACGTTTAAAATAATTTTAGTTAAGTGGAACTGTGTGTACATGCTGTAGCTAGATTTAGCAATAAAGATGAAGCTATTTGGTTCCTAGAAATTCTCCAATTTTTGTTGTAGCTGAGGCCAGTAAGCCTCATTGGCAAACAAGTTGTTGTCTAGTTTACATAATTTGAGGAAACTTATGTAGCTTACTTTCCAGAAACAAGTCTTTATCCTGCCTGAGATCATACCTGAAATTCTTAACATTTTGGATAGTCATTGAACAAAAGTTATATTTTTAGAAAGTTTCTGTGCAGTGATAGACTTGTCAATGAAAATGGTTAGTATCTTAACCAATATAGCTAAAATACTAATAAATACTAATATGCATGCCTTTCTAACCAATTTTTATTTCCTATATGATATATTCTAAATATTCTTTTATTGATAAATGTTTTGTTCCTATCTGTGAACAAAACAAATACATATTCCTACCCTCCAGAATCTCCAAATCTGTTAAGGAGACAGCGAAATGAATGAATTATCATAATAAATAAGCAGAATGCAAAGGATATTGGAAAGAAATAAGAGCAATGAAAAAATAAAGCTAATTATGAAACAAATTTGTATATTTTAATATAACTCTTTTACGTACATAGTATCATTTGGTTCTTCCACATACTTTGAAGTAGACAGGAGATATATTATTTCTATTTTATAGATGACCAAATATAGACAAAGGAGCAATATGCTGTCAGGCTCTGCCTGGTCTTCAGTTCTTCCTCATACTTAGATATATTTGAAACCACCTGTTAGTTTATACTACTTCACAATCTAGGCCAATCCTAAAAATAGAAATCTAAATAATTCAAAGAAAACATTTTTGGAATGAACATAAAATAACTTGGGTCTTAGTCAGGCTCAGATTTAAGTAGTAGTTATAGCAATCATGTGCTCCTTGCTTTTCAGCTGAAGCTCTAGTTCTTGGTTTGTAAATTAGTACTAGTATCTGATTCTTGTTCCTTACCTTTCAGTATCTGCCACATTATCTAGATAACAGGAACTGTGCTAGTGTGCTTATCAGTCAGCATTCTGACTCCTAATTCTAGGTCTTAGGGTATTCTCTCTGTGGCCTTGATTCCTAATGACAACACGATCTGGATAGATGTTTTTGGTTATGGAGCACTGAGTTAATGAAAATGTAACAACCCTGGGAATGAAGAAAGCAGAGTCAAAGTGAGAGAAGTGCCTCAAACCAGAGTTCACATAGGAACGCAGAACTAGCACATATATCTGAGGAATAGAAGAAAGAGTAACAGTAAACAAGATTTAAAAAACTAAAGAGTTACTAAAATTATTATGGGATTCAAAAGATCTTAATAATAATTAAATGAGAGAGAGAGAGAGAGAGAGAGAGAGAGAGAGAGAGAGAGAGAGAGAGAGAATTATCCTGATTGGATTGTGTTGACATAATTACATCTGTATTGACAGCTTTCTTTAAACTTGGAATTCTGGGATGCAGTGTTTTTCCATTTTATTTTTTCTGTCCATGTTTCTGGGACTCCAATCAAACATATACTATGCTGCTTCATATTATCTCATTTAGGTCTTAGATTCATTTGGAGTTGATTTTTGTGTATGGTGATAGGTAAGGGTTCTCTCTCAATTTTCTGCATAGAGAGTCGATTTTCCACATAGAGAGTCGATTTTCCCAGCACATTTACTGAATAGGTTCCCCTCCTCCAGTGGTTGTCAGTGGCGACTTTGTCGAGGATGAGTTGGTTGAGAAATTGAAGTTTTGCTTCCAGAATCTCTATCCTGTTCCATTGATCTATATACCTGTTCTTGTACCAATGGCAAGCTGTTTTGATTATTGTAGCCTTAAAATAAACTTTAACGTCTGGAAGTGTGATACCTCCCACTTTGTTTCTTTTGCTGAGGATTGTTTTGGATTCCCGTCCTCATTTATGTTTTCATATGAATTTCTGTAATGTTATTTCCAGTTCTGAGAAGAATGTTGTTGGTAATTTAACGGATATTGCACTAAATTTGCAGATTGCCTTTGGTAGGATGGACATCTTAGCAATGTTGATTCTTCCAATCCATGAGCATGAACTATTTTTCCATTTGTGTCATCTTTGATTTCTTTGAGCAGTATTTTGTAGTTTTCATTACACAAAAATTGACTCTAAAGGGATCGAAGACCTAAGCACAAAACCTCAAATTACAAGAATCTTAGAAAACACAGGAGGCATTCTTATAGAAATTGGAATTGGCAACAAATTTCTGATAAAAATCCCAAATGCCCGTGCCATAGAGATAAGATAGACAAGTGGGACCTCATCAAACTGAAAAACTTCTCCAATGCAAAAGAAACCATCGAGAAAGTAGAGAGACAGCCCACGAACAGAAAAAAAAATTTGCCAACTGTGTATCTGACAAAAGTCTAACATCGAGGATCTACAAGGAACTCAAACATACCCAAAGGAAAAAAACCAAACAGCCCTTTTAAAAAGTGATTATAAGATATAAATAGACAATATTCAAAAGAAGTTATATAAGCAGCCAACAGATAAATGAAAAAATGCTGAGTCTGATTAATCATCAAAGATATGCAAATTAAACGCACACTGAGCTACCACCTAACTCCAGTCAGGATGGCCATCATCAATAATTCAAAAAACAGCAGATGTTGGAGAGGATGCAGGGAAAAATGAATGATTCTACACTGTTGGTAGGAGTGTAAATTAGCACAACCTCTGTGGAAAATAGTGTGGTAATTCCTAAAAAATCTGAAAATTTATCTTCCATATGATCTAGCAATCCTCTTTCAGGGAGTACAGCTGGAGGAACTCAAATTATTCTATAAAAAAGATACCTGTAAGTGCATGTTTATTACAGCATTATTCACAATAGCAAAAACATGCAACCAACCGTGCTATCCATTGAAAAGTGGATTGGATAATGTGGCACTTATGCATGATGGAATATTGCAGAGCCATAAAAAAGTACAAAATTACGGACTTTTCAGTAACTTGGGTAGACTTAGGGTCCATAATACTCAGTGATCTATCACAGAAGCAAAGAACTGAGTACCACATTTTCTCATTCATAAACCGACACTGAACATTTGTCACAATATTGTAGGAAATTGACTGCAGTCACGGGAAAATGCTTGACATAACATCAATAAGTGTACCTGATCTCATACCAGGTGAAGTAGGGACCAAGGGGAAACCCAAAATTCACCTGTACGATGACCACTTGTATATCTAACCCTGAAATATACCCCACATCTGTAAAATGGAAGTTAAAAAAATTTAAAAGTGAAATAAAATGTATTTGTTTTGATATTTTCAAAAATATTATCTTACAAGTCACTGAGGGCTTTGTTAAAATTTTCAGGCATTTTTATTTTTACTTAAGATGGTTAGATTCTATTGCTTTATTTTCAAGATCACCAGTATTTTATTCTGCAATGTCTGATGTTTTATTTTACATTTATTTCCTCATTATGTTCATGTTTTTAATTATATGTGCATATATTTATAATGCCACTTTACATTTCTTGCCTTTTAGTTTTATAATTTAATTTCTTTTTGTTTTTTTTAACAGATGAATCGATCAGTTATTGGAAATACTTTCTGCTTTGTGATCCGTCTAATAATTTTTTATTGTCTTCTGGGCATGGTAGCTTTACAATACTGAGATTCTGGCTTGTTTCTTTGTGAAGAATGTTGCACTTGCAACCATTCCTTCGCAGAATAGTTTGATCACTTCAATGCCTATTTTTAATTTTTTCTATGCTGAATGTAGTGTGACCATTACTCCAATGGCAATCTGGTTTTGCTTCTGTACCAAAACACCTTTGAGCTCTCCAGTAAATGCCTCAGATGATCACTGAGATCTCTCCATAGTGGATGATCAGAGACCAAACCTTTACATCCTTGTTTAAGCTCAGAGGATAGTAATGCTTACATCTCCCTGATCTTTATTTGAACTAAAAATGTTGAGTCTCTATCTTTGCATGCATTCTCTAGTAGCTATATGTGGAAATTTTGAGGTTTATTTTTTAGCAATTTGACTATGTTTTTATTTTTATTATGTGTGCATATATTAACAATTTATAGCCACCTTGTCTTCTTGATCTCTGTTCTTCATTCCATCAACAATAGCAGAGCCATTGGCCTCTGTTTGGATTATCCATCCCAGCACTTGCAGCCTACATATTGTCTCCAGGTAAAATCCAGGGAGAAAATAGGCTTGCTTTGCTTTATTTTCTTCTTTGGGAATTATTGTAAAGATATTCTTGTTTTCCAATGTCTGAATATACTTGGTGAACATATTTTGTCTAGATATTAGTTGGAGGTTATATCCATTACTTGCTAATTTTGTCCAGAACCAGAAGTTAATTTTTTCCCTATGTGAATCTATTTGTTTTTGCACCATTTTTTGAATAACTTATCTTTCTCATTTAATTCCTTTGCTGTTATTGCTATAGATCAATTGACTGTGTAAACGTGATTGTCTTTGGGTTACTGAAATATATTTATTATGCTAAATAAATTATGTTTTTTTCCAACAGCTTTAGGGAGTTCAGCTGATTTTTGTTTACATAAATGCATTGATTATTGTAGCTTTAAAATAAGTTTTGAAATTGGGCAATATGATTCCTCAAACTATGTATTTTTTTCTTAAGATTGTTTTGATTACCTGAGACACTGTATTTTTATTTAAATTTAGTATCAAGTTTCTATTTCTCAAACTTTTTAAGTCTTTTGTTTTGTATTATGATAGATTTATAGATTAATTTTTGGAGAATGATTTTAAAAATAATTTTGAGTTACCTAGCACAGTAAAATTATGATTCTTCAATTATTGACAACTTCTTTAGTTTTATTTGGCAGTGTTTTGCAATGTTTCATGTATAAGTCTTGAGAATGTTTCATTTGAATTATTTTTTTGACATTGGATGGGGTTCTTTTGCTATTGCAAATGATACAATTATAAAATTTTATTCATTTAAAATTTTATTTATATATTTTTTTTGGTTCTGAAGGATGGAAATATGATGTTTTTTGTTTATTGTCTTTGTATTATCGCCCTGACAATATCTCATCCCATTTAGGGGGTCACCTCTATGTGATGATTGCCACCCTAGCAAAATCCATATAACACCTCATCCTTTGACATGTACCCCATTAACTTCTTCATCCAAGTGAATGAAAAACAAAAGAGAAAAAAAGAATTCCATCTTCCACCTTCATCTTCTGTGGTTTCCTGCCCTAAACCCATTTATTTTCCTGTGATAAACATTGCTGTACAGTTTATTTTCCAAACTGTAACTGTTTTAAAGGCAAAAGATGTCACTATTAACAATTAAGCAGATGCAAATTTGGTGCTGTAGTTTTTTTGAAAAGACAGTTGAAAGTATTCCTTCTATTTCTATATGCACATCCTTTTGCAATGTGATACTGCCACTCCTCTCATAAAAAGTGAAGCTATTTATTTCTCCATGCCTTGAATCTATTTTCCACCATTTGACTATGGTCTGATTTTATGACTTGCGTGGACCAATAGAATATGACAAAGTGGCATGTAGAAATCTATGTCTAGATCTCAAGAGGTCTTGCAGTTTCTTTTCTCTTCTTTTTGGAAGAAATTTTTAGAACATCAGGTGAAGAGATCAGATCTAGGACACAGGAATGTGAGAAGATACAATCTGCAGGATAAAAGAGAACAACCTGTCCTTAGACCTCCAAAGACAACCAGCCAGTAGCCAGCACCAAAAAAGCTATCTTAGAAGATCTAGTTATGTTAGAGGTACCAGAAAACTGTAACTGCATGAGAAACAAAACATGAGATCAGCAAAACAGTTAGAATTACATTTTAATCCACAAAATTTTGGAGCAATAAATTAAACGATAGTGTAAGGCCTGGAATATTCAGGGTAAATCAAGCATTTGGTGAACTAAATAATAATTTATATCAACCCTCTTTGGGAAGACGGTACTTCTTTTGTGCAAAATTGTGTTCTTTATAATCATTTTATAATTTTAGTAAACCATGTTCTGTGATGTGGGTTTATGTGTGTGTGTATTTTGGAGTAGGGGTGGTTATACTAATCAGAAATGACTTAATAGAGATGGAGAATAATAAAAAAGGAGGTAGTTGGTGCTGGACAGTATTTTGCACAGTGCAATGCATCTCTTTTTCTCATAGAACTGAGATAGCAAGAAAATAAAATAGTTTCTAGTGACTTTATTTTATATTTCTATTTCTGGCAGTGTTGAAGATGCAATACCAGTTTTAAACTATTTTACTATTCCTCTTCTCTTCTTTAGACTGCCAATCCCTCTTCTTCTCATTCTTTCTCTAAACAGGGTACACTGTTTTTGGTAATCTCTTTGCATACAAACTGACAATCTTCTTCCAGGACAGTTTTTATTGGATTAAACCCAAGTCATTTTGATTGGAGTCTTAGATGTTCCCCAAATTCTCCACAACTCACTTAGAGATGATCTCTTGTTTCTTTCCTCAGATGGCTAATCACATTGAGTGCAGCTTTTTCTAATTTAAGTCTCAGAAGGTGTCCATGCTGCTTTTATATCTAAATGCCTGATTTCCTCAATGCCATCTTGGTTTCAAGGAGAAAGTGTTCTGATGTTTTACTGCTGGTGAGTCTGGAGGAAACAGGAAGAATCTAAAATGGATTAAGCCTGCTTACTAAGACTGAAGTGGGTTTCAAAGGCCAATACAGACACAGGGATTGAATCTGCTGAAAACTACTGAAATGAGAGGTCCATAGCTCAATGATGATAACAGAGATATTGATCTGGTCATCACTAGTGTCTAATAGGTTAACAGGGTCTCAGTCATTGCATTTATAATTTAGAATTATAATCAAACTAAAGAAGGGAAGATATGTAGCTCAGTGATTGATCAAACTTTTTTCTTATAATGTTAAGGACATAATAATAACAGTACAATGATGAAAAGCTTAAGTCTACACACATATGTATATACAATATTTCCTCCAAGATGAGTTAGAATCAAGGGCAGAAATTTTCATTGTATCTTCAGCTACAACTGAAGTACTGGTTGATAAGGGGATAGATTAAACAATTTGGGGTTCATGAAGTGGCTCTTATTTGAGAATAAACCCTTTTTTTGCATGGCCTAAGCAGTGTATTTGCTTTTCTCATTCTCTCTTTTTGAATGACAAGATTCCAAAGGGGAAAAAGTGAGCTGGTTTATGGTAAAGAGCCAATGACTTGTCTGATTTTAATATTGACCTTATAACAGGGTGTAAAATGTATCTTTGTAGGAGATCAGCAGCTTAGCCTAACTCACATGAAACTGGTGTTTGAAACCACAACCTCAGAAAATTGTCAGAGTATGAAAGAGTAAAATAATTCCCCAACTGGCATTTTCTTTTTGTGTTGGCTGCAAAGATAACTTATCAAACGGTTCAGCAAAACAGAATTTAGTGATCTGATGACCTTGTGTCCATTCCCTTCCTACTTATCCCCTTCTTTTTCTCATTCTCTCTTGCTCTCCCTCCTTCTCTTTCTCCACCTCTTCCTATCTTCTTTTTCTTTTTAATTCTATGATATAAATTTGATCTAGGAAAATGTTCTGCTCTACATCTGTCTGCTCTGTTGCTATTTGATTCAGAGTGAGCTACACAACCAATAGGTTCCTGTAAGGCTGATAACTTATTTTGGAACTTGAATATACAGGTTAGACATTTATGAATATGTAGCTGAAATTATTTATTAATGTAGGTTAAATATTAATAATTTATTTAGAATAATGAAATTAAGTTGAAAGTGAAATATGTGCTTCTGCAAAATTCAGAGTGGTTTTGAGATAGAGAGTTCTGCCCTTCTGCTTTATCACTGGTGAACAACATTATGCTTGGTCAGGAAGTCACAACTCTTGTAAAACTTTATTAGTGTTCAAGATCATTAACAGGAAGCAGAGGGGAAAAAGAAGTAAATATAAAGTGTCAGTTTCAGACAGTCAAAGACAAGTTCATTGAGCTGTAAATTAAATCAAATGCCACAAAATATGCAGATTGTAAAAATGTCCATTCTCTTCTAAGCTGTTAAACTTTAAAAGGCCTTTTCAATTAAAATGACTGAGATGAGTATTGCATCATGTTGCTATGGAAAAGGCTTGCAGAACACTCACAAAATGAACTAAGACCTTTACCAACGCTAATATTTAGTAACATCACTTTGATACCTTAAAATCAGTTAAATTACCACACTGGTAGTATTTACTGCATGGAAATCAGCAAGTATTACAATTATTCTTTTTTCTTTC
Organism: Carlito syrichta; assembly: GCF_000164805.1. Lineage (NCBI taxonomy): Eukaryota > Metazoa > Chordata > Mammalia > Primates > Tarsiidae > Carlito > Carlito syrichta. Next base: position 238,328 of record NW_007246669.1, on the reverse strand, counting down.
TTTCTTTCTTGAAAACAGAAAATATATGTATTTTGGATTGACTAGAATAATACCAAATTTTAACCATTCTGCCCCCAAACATACTCAGTCTTTGGGGAAATGTCTTACTGTGAATCATAAACAAAGACACATGGTACCCTGCCTGCCAATTATGACAATTAGTGTATGTACCCATAACCCAGTATTAGTTGAAATGCTTTTACTTGAGATCTTAAGAATGGATGTAGTAATACATTTGTTTATAACTGAAAACTGAGATCAGATTGAGAAACAAAGATAAAACAAAGTTTCAGTTACTTGTGGTCAACTGCAGTTTGAAAATATTACAGTATTTTAAGAAAGAGAGAGAGACACACACATTTATGTAACTTTTATTACAATATATTATTTTAATTGTTCTAATTTTTTTTTTTGCTGCTAATCTCTTACTGTTCCTAATTTAGAAATTAAATTTTGTATATATAAATGGAAGAACATAGTATATAGAGAGTTTGATACTATCTGCAACTTCATTCACTGCATCCACTGGTGGCCTAGTGGATTATGGGGGACTACTATAACATCATTATGGCAATTAGATTTCAGCATAAGTTTTGGAGGGCACAAACATTCAAACCATAGCAGGAAGTCATGCACACAGTCATCTCTGATGAGTACTCCTCAGCTCTCTCTCTAAGATGACTTGAGTCATTTTAGAGGCATGTGATCCTATGGAAAACGTATAACCAATATAATCTAGGCAGAAGCCTTGAAGAAGACATTTACCTCTTTATTTCTTAATTTTTTAAATATGACAAATCATGACTAGACAATACTTTATCTCCTTTAGTACCCTACCCTTCATCTCTGTCTTATTCCTGGTGTTTTTTACTTTAAGTATTACACAGATTTGGAAATAAAAGCAAACGTGGTAAGGTCATAGAGTTAAAACATAGACAGTATAGGCTTCCTATAGGAATTGTCAAGTGACTGTATCAACACTAGAGTGATGACCTTTTAAGTTTTTGTTGTGTGATACAATTGATGCCTTATTTAAACTTTGTGTGGTCATTTTGTTATGTAATCAAATGTACTATGCAAATAACAAAACGATGTATAAGGAATTTAAAATGTTCACAAATGGTACTAGCAGAGGCTTGAATTGCAGAAGATCCAAATTCAAATAAAAAATAAGTGATAGACCAGCTAATTCAAATCACTTCCTCTCTAAGAAGGAAGAGGCTAAATATAATTCAACTGACCAAATGTATGTATGTTCTTTACCAAGGTCTAATACTTGCAAAGGTTGTAGTTGTAAATTTGAATTCCTCATTTCCTCTAGTAATATCATATATCCATAGGCTTGCTGTGGGCTTTAGGAGGGAGATTATACTTTCCTACTCTCTGACTTTTGTTTTGGACAAGCTACTTTCTGTAGACAATGATATGTCAGCAGTTATGACGTGAGCATTCAAAAAAATATGACTGTGAAATTTAGGTTGGCCTTATTGTCTCTTATCTTTCACCATGAGAAGACTATACCTCGTTAAAAACTGGTCCTAGAAGGATAAGAGACAATGCAAACATGAACTCAAATCTTTCCTTTGAAACAAGATCAAAGTTTAGTCAGGCTAAACAGCTGGACCTCAGCTAACCTGCAGATGAATGAATAAGAAATAAATGCTATTGTTGTGTGCCACTAAGATTTGTAGTTAATTGTTGCATAGCACAGGCTGGCTGTGGGCATGGAGCCTTCTATTGCTGATATTTGCTTCTGGCAAACTAGACCCTCATTACAGAAGTAACAGGTCAGACTTGTGGAGTATAATACATTATTTTGATCTAAAATGTATTCTCCATTTTACTGAAAATCTTTGTTCAAGAACACTTTGTTCAATCACTATGGTGATTCAGGGAGAAGAATAACTGAAATCTATCAAGAGAATCATCTTGTCCACCTGATTATTAAAAACAAAAAACAAAAAATAACCTTCACAATTTTCACCATTTGAAGAACATTCATATGGAACTAAAAAATTATGATATCTAGTTATATCTTGAAAGGTCCCTTCACATACCTAATATTTTTACATTTTTATTGTCGGTCTACCAAGACTTTAATAACTAGTCATCAGTCATTTCCAATGATACAATTATGTGTATCTTTACCTTGTACCATCTCTTCTTTTAGGATCAGTTGATGAAGAGAAGTAATTCTTTTTTTTTTTTTTTTGAGTTGGAGTCTCACTCTGTCATCCAGACTAGAGTACAGTGGTCGCTTCTGGCCACTGCAGCCTTGACCTGCTGGGCTCCGGCAATCCTTCCGCCTCAGCCTTCCAAGTAGCTGGAACTACAGGTGTGCGCTACCATGCCCGGCTAATTTTTGATTTATTGTAGAGATGAGGTCTCGCCAATTTGCCCAGGCAGGTCTCGAACCCGTGGGCCCAGGCAATCCACTCATCTCAGCCTCCCAAAGCACAGGATTACAGGCTGAGCCAATGAGCCTGGCACAGAAGAGAAGTAATTCTGGAAGGATTTCCCTCATCCACTCTCTTTCCGGGACCTCTATATGGAACTCTCTTGCCCTATAATGTAGAATTTTTTATTTGGTTTATGCTAGGACATCATGGTTTTGACTTATACCAAGATATGCAGAGTCATTTATTCATCTTATTCTTTTTTTCTCAAACAAAAATTAATAGAAAATTACTCATAATCCATGGATCTATATTGAGGGAGAGGTGGCAGCAGAGTAGGAGAAAGCATGCTGGAAATGCTTTGTTCTTGAACAAAGACATGATTCTAAAATTAGCATAGCTTCCAATGTTCTATATAATTCCACTTAGTGACAGCATAGAATTAAATTTTTCTATATTTATCACTATGTAGACCATGCACTACCTAATTTATGAGAGCCATCATGGCATAGTTATTTGGTATGCTATCACAAGTAACTTAGTCTCCAGGAACAAGTATTAATCTAAGATATTTTTCTCTAAAATGTATGAACACTTTCTGAAGACAGTTTAGCTTTATTCCAAAACCTTAGAGGCCTCTTCTGTAATTCTCCTAAAGACATCACAGATGATTTTAAATTTTAAATTTTCCTGAGATATTTGTAACCTTATGGGATACTCTGGCTCATAAGGGAAAAATGATCAAACTGCTTGAATTGCAGTCTGGACAAGGCAGAGACTTTCTTTTGCTATAGATCTTATTGATGTGTCACTAAGACATGAAGTTCGTGAAGCACTGCCTATTGCGATATACATTGTCTCTGAAATCTAGGGGTTTGCCAAGTGTATTGGCACTTACTTAGTTGTGAGCTATATAAATACACTAATTACTCCTTATTTGGAGGGTAACAATTCAATATATCTTAGGGTAGATTACTGAATATGCAACATGATTTAATAATCTGAATGGCAAATTTTTGAATTTTTGTGAGATTTATCCTTTGGTCCATGGGTATCTTATTTGCTTTTCAGGTCTTATCAATATGTTGCCATCAGTGTAGTAGACTAGATAATGATTGTCATGATGTTGCAACAAGGAAGATCCCTGTGACCAAAACTGGGGTGCACTGAAAGGGTGTAAAGATGACTCCCAGGCCAGAGAGTGAGGCATATTGTGTCATAACTATCTCTTGCCATCTCTGTTAATTGAATTTGAAGAAACCAATGAAAGTCAAAAGAAAGAAGAACAAGCAAAGAAGAAGCACATTTATTGTCCAGATTTAATGTTGTGTGCCAATTATTAGGGGCTACTTTATTTGCCTCATTGAGAAGACCATATCTAAATTATTCAAATTGGGCTCTTTCCTGATTACATGTACACATATTTGTTATCATTATCCCATACCTGTTTTTCCTCTGCATTAGTCAAACTGGAATATTAAATAGGTTAATGATAGAAATTTAAAAATCCCTGCACCTGTTAGGTTTTGTTTTGCTTTGATGTTTTATATTGTTTTTAGTGTTGTATGGTACTGGTCATTTATGTAGTGCTCCTCTTCCTCTTGATTCAGTATTACTTTGTCTCCCAATTTTGAAAGAAGGTATAGGAAAAGCCAAGTAGTGAAACAGAAAGTTGTTGTGGATATCTTTCTTCATTATATGCTCATAACTAAAAGAATTAATCATGGAAGGGATTTAGGTGTTTGGTGGCATAAGTAGTGGACCCTCAGGGATGTCTGCTTCCTAATTCCTGGAAACTATCGATGTTAGTATGCCCTTAATGGCACAAAAATACTTTTAAGATATGATCAAGTTAAGAACATTGAAATGGGAGATTATTGTGAATTATCTAGGTAGGTCTGATATAACCGAAAGGGTATTTTAAGAGAGACGCAGGAGTAGTGAGAGCCAGATAGAAGATAATGTGGTGACATTTTTAAAAACAGAGAGAAGGGGATTTAGATGCTACCCTGCTGACCTTGGAGATGGAGGAAGCAGGGACAGGCTTGGATATGTAGGTGGTTTCTGGGTGAGCGGTGGTTGGGGGAAAATCCATGTATCTTCTGGTGCATGGTTTCCCATAGGAAACACAAGTGTTATGTTTTCTGTGGATAGTGGTCACAAATAATATTAAAAGAAAGGCAAGTCACATCTGAAGATGAAATATAAATCCAAGGGTAATATGGTTATGTTACTAGGAGTATTCAAGTGGGCATAATCTTTGGGGCTGTTCAAATCGAGCCCCTTGAATGCTGCATTGGTGTGAGCAATAGGACATTTTGAATATTGCCAACTCCTGAGAAATAAGAATTATTAAATCATGAGTGGTATACACAAAAAATGTTGTGACAAATGTAACATTTCAGAAGCTGAAATATAAAGCAGGTTTTAATAGTTTACATTGGAGGAGCAGAATAAGTAAGTCCTGGTATTTTCCTAGTGGTCTGTTTTAACATGAGTGATATGAGGTTACAAAATGCTGAGAAATGATGTGCTAAATTTTTGATATTTTAGCAGAGATGAAATAAATAATTCTGACTTATGATATTAGAATATTTTAAACATTAAATTAAAATAAATATCATTGTTTACTCATGCTATGAGCTGCTTCAGTTCTCTAGAATTTAGCCTCAATTAGCTAACAAAACTGAAAAACTTTATGTTGATGCTGGAGTTCCTAGTAGTAAGAGAGAAATGATATTTTCCAGATATTAAATTCAGCCTCATGAGATGCAAAACACATGTGGCTGATTGAAGCAGATGATTTATTTGATAGCAAGTTCATTATCTAGTTACTAATCCTGAAAGGTTACAGGGCAGTTTTTAGGTATTCCTCCAATGTGAACTCTGCACAGTAATATTTACTGGAGGGTCATGGTTGCTAATGTATAGTGCCTACTGCTTGCCACATGCAGATGGACATGGAGCTGATACTTTAAATATGTGTGTTTACCTAATTTCCTAGCATCAATCAAGGGAAGCACAGCTTGCAAGAAATGCGTATATATTTAGTGAGATGTATGGTAAGGCATTCTTCCTCCATGATAGTGTCTTTGTTTAAAAGCGAAGCAGCACTGAAAAATAATTATAAAATTTCCCCTACCTAGAGTATCATCCTTTATGAGCATCCTTGGAGGATCCACTTTGCCAGAAATAGAAAAAATTAAGGGCAGAAATATTAATTAATATAAATATGCTGTATTGTAATTTTTTTTTTTTTGAGTTGGAGTCTCGCTCTGTCACCCAGGCTGGAGGGCAGTGGCACGCTCCGGCCACCGCAGCCTCGACCTGCTGGGCTCAGGCGATCCTTCCGCCTCAGCCTTCCCAGTAGCTGGAATTGCCGGCATGCGCCAACATGCCCAGATAATTTTTTGATTTATTGCAGACACAAAATCTCGCCATGTTGCCCAAGCTGGTCTTGAACCCTTGAACTCAGGCGATTCTCTTGCCTTGGCCTCACAAAGTGCTGGGATTACAGGCTTGAGCCACCGTTCTCAATCCTTTTTTTTTTTTAATCATGAAGGGAGGTTGAATTTTATAAATGCTTTTTCTGCATGTATTCAGATGATTACACAGTTTTTGTCTTCCAATGTATCACATCTATTGATTTGCACATGTTGAACCATACTTGCATCCCTGAGATACCATATGATCCAGTAATCCCACTACTGGGATTTATCCAAAGGAAAGGAAATCAGTATATCAAAGGGATACCTGCATCCCCGTGTTTATTGCAATACTATTCACAATAGCCAAGATATGGTCAAACTAAGTGACCATCTGTGAATGAATGGATAAAAAGAATGTGGTATGCATATACCATGGAATACTATTCAGCCATTAAAAAGATTGAAATTGTTGGGCATGGTGGTTCACATTTGTAATCCCAGCACTTTGTGAGGCGGAGGTGAGAGGATAACCTGAGCCCAAGAGTTCAAGACCAGCCTGAGCAAGTTGGCAAGAGCTCGTCTCTACAATAAATCATAAAATTAGTTGAGTGTGGTGGCATGTGCCTGTAGTTCCAACTTCTTGGAAGGCTGAGGTGGAAGTATAACGTCAGACCAGCAGGTCGAGGCTGTGGTGGCTGTGATCAAGCCACTGCACCTCAGCCTGGGTAACAGAGTGAGATTTTGACTTAAAAAAAAAAAAAAAGCCGGGC